>NC_054555.1:7495834-7573334 GCF_017654505.1 Polyodon spathula | reverse complement strand
TGGTGTGTAAGGAGAGGGTGCCCACCACTGCTCCCATGCTCCCTTATGCCCGCTAGTGACGACGGGTGAACCCATGGCCCATTATGCCCGAGGTGTACGGGCGAACTTTCAGGAAAAAAAATAGATGGTGAGTAAGTAGATTCAAGAAAATGCACAGAGTCCTTTTCTTCAATCAGTTGCCAGGTTTATTGAAATATGCAGGGAGTCTGGTCCCAGGTACAGGACATACAGAACTCAAAATTACAATGCTTGCGTGACATTAAATACCCTTCTGTATAGATGGTCCACCTCCCCTTTCTCTGACATTAACCAATGGTCAAGGTAATTTAATTTATTGTGTGAGTGTTAATGTGTGTGTGTCTGTGTGTGTGGTCTAGTGTGACAACCTCTGTACTTTCTTCTTCACACTCCTGGAGACAAAAGGTCCATACATCTGCCTTTTGTTATCTCCTTGCGACCCCCTTTGATGCCAGTGGGATTATCTCTTTTGATCTCTCTGAAGTCTAGAGCCTGTTCCCTTCTAGTCCACAGCATTGTTATCTCGTTAGCTTGCAGTCATTGTTGGGCAGTTTGTAGACGCATCGTCTCTATCAGTGGTTAGCAGTACATGCAATTTGAACCAAACAGTCTGCTATCTGCAATATTAGTCTCTTTTCAGAAAAGAACACCAGTATAGCTCTGCTAGTCCACATGCGTAGCAAACCCCTAATCAATTCTCAATCCATGTTTTCCAACATACCCTACTTTTAGAATATAAGATGGAGGGGGGTGACCCGCTACAACCATGTTGCTCACGTGATCCCGAGCCCTCAGATGTCCTCTTCGCTGGTTCTGAGTAGTCACATCAAGTAACGTGTTTGTATAATATATTATAGTGAAGCATGTTCCTCTCATTCTAAATCTCTCCATTATGTGTAGGTATCTACCTTGCCTTCGCCTCTTTGTAATCTTTTATTGTACTACCTATTTCTCTTTGAAGCCAATTCTGGATATTGGTATGTTGCTCTGACCTTACACATTTAGGTGAATCATTGTTATTTTTAACTTGCATATGTAAAATTCCATCATTCTAGAATCCAATATTCTAGCTCGACCATCTCAATCTTAAAATGCACGTAAGATTGTTACAAACTAAAACTATGACTTAAAAATGATCACTATACATTGAACAAGTACTAAAATAGCATGTGAATGCTTAACTATCTATATGTAACACATTAGTAGGTAAGTGTTTCTTTTCTCATAGTTATAAAAAACCTTAATTATATCTCGTGATATTCTCTATACAATACCCCCACAAATATAATCATTTTGCACAACACTTCTACTGCTAAACTATTACAAATAATGTTAACATGAATTTCCCTTCATTCATTTTAGACATATACAACACTGAATCATTCAAATGTCACGTTCTTTTCAAAATGAATGTCCAGTATAGCTGACAATATTCTTCAGTAGCACAGCACTTTTCAATGGTCTCGTCCCATTCACAGCCCCTGCTGTACGATCAGTTGTTTCACCGTTGTCTCCACCTGTGTCCCAATGCTTGAATCTCCATCAGAATTATTTCTTTTCCAAACCTAGAAGAAAAATCAAGTGCAATATTAATTCTTTTGATAACATCTGATTTCATTTAAACCTTCAATGGGGTTATTCTCTCCTTGAATTTTCTTTATTTCATCTGGGAATGTATAGGCTATTAAAGCAGTTTGTAACAGAGAAATATAATACTCGCTTCTTAAATCCAGTGATCTGTTTAAGCCTTTGTAAGCTTATTTATTTACAAGATCTCTACTGGTGTTTAAGTGCAAAGTCTTTTTATCTTTGTCTTATCACAAAACAGCTATTTGAGCACATCACCCAGAATCGAAAAAAACTTCAAGTTAATATCTTTTATACAGTCTTTATTGATTTGCACAAGTTTGTCCATAGTTTCATATGGAACTGTCCCAATTGGCACCCTAGCCATCCCCCATTTTTTTTTTTTTTTTTTTCATAAGCAACATTTGTTCCCCAATTTGAAATTGTAACCCTTTAGGTAGGGGCTTAGTCCTATGCTAATTGTGCACTACTTTGATTTGTGCTTATAATTGACAGAGAAACCCCTGTAGGGTGATAGTATACTAACACAGACAGCCTAATGTCAACCAAAGATTTTACACTTAGTTGCTGGTCCATTTAGTATACATTATCCCTCAGTGATATCTTGTATTTGTAATAAAAAAAAGTTATTGGTATTGGCTTATTCAATTTTCAATTCAATAACCCACCCTCTTGCAGCTGAAAAAACAGTAGCCTATTAGGTAAGTTATTTAGTGTCTCTGTGTTAGTTTATGTGCCTGTAGCAAACAGATTCCTTTCTCTGTTTTTATTGTTTTTTTTAAATCAAGTTATAAAACCCTTTTCAAAAACGTGTTAGTTTGATTAATATCACGCCATGCATTTTCAAGAATTTACAAATAAATCTGTTAATTCTTGAAAAATAAGTTTCTAAATAAATCTGTTAATTCTTGAAAAATAAGTTTCTAAAAACTTTCCATAATCAGTGCTGCTGATTATCCAGTACCACCATCCACTAAGCCTACAGTCCTATACTGCACTGTAAAATCTCTTGTGCCAACATTCCTATTTCATTCTCATGTGATCTGTGGTTTCAAATATGTATTCATAGGTGATTCATAAAATTCACCCGTGTCTTAAACATAAAATTCACAAACAAACAAACAAACACTTAACTTGCTTCATGAAAATATTTTTAATAAAATATTTCAAGGTTGATTTACTTAGTTTCAGATTTATTGATCTCCAAAAACATTTGTTTTCTTCCTAAGTGTTTTTTCAAGCAGTCAATGTAGCAGCAATCTCTACATTATCTCTCTCGCTCCCTCTCTGCACTTTCTTTTCTAGTTAACCCTTAGAAAAACAAAAAGCTCTTTGTATATCAATATAATCCAACACAAACTTTTTCATTGTTCCTTTGTATATTTGTGTTACTGTTTCAGTCCAAAGGTTGGCCATTCTTTTGCAGTCAAACAATTCATCCATTAACCTGGGTCTCTTTCCCTTATCAAACCCTCTTATGATCGGGGCAACACAATAAGTATTTGTGCTGGTTCTTAGTACGTAGTTTTACTAAGAAGTTACTTTATCTCCACGCTTAAGCAAAATCAGAATTACTCAAACAATCATTAATAAACAACTTATTAGTACGTAGTTTTACTAAGAAGTTACTTTATCTCCACGCTTGAGCAAAATCAGAATTACTCAAACAATCATTAATAAACAACTTATTAGTACGTAGTTTTACTAAGAAGTTACTTTATCTCCACGCTTGAGCAAAATCAGAATTACTCAAACAATCATTAATAAACAACTTCTTAATTACATTTTAATGTGACCTTTTAATTTTATTTTTATTTTTCCCTTTTTGCCATGTTTTAAAACATAGTCTATATTCCATATTCTCCAGTCATCCATTTGATGACTGTCAATATTAGATTTGAACATATTTGGAGTTGATCAGACAGACTCCCAACAAAACAAAAATAACAAAAAAAAAAAAAAAAAACAACACCACTTTTTAGTTTTGTCTTGTTGTTACCAATGTTCTTAACTGGAACTTACTGTCTGATTGTTCCTTATTTGTACCACCTAATGTGGACAGTTAAATAAGAGGCTTATCCTATTGCCCCCTTATCGTGACATATAAACCAAACAGTACAAACAAAGACAAAACAAGTGTAACAAATCTTCTCAAAAACAAACATAAAACATAAATCCGAGTATGCCCGTACCTGTTGAGCAATACAAGTCCGTGTAACTAGTCCAATAAACTCTACTGGCACGTCATAACACTACACGATTTACTCATGACTTTTTTTAGGATTCCAGAGGTCCTCTTTCATACCTAAAGTCCTAATAGTCAATACACTTTTAATTAAGCAGTCTTAACTAATTGTGTCCTCAATGTACATGAATTATCAAGTAGTCAAAAGTCCTCTTTCATACTTTACCCTTGATTCTCACTACATTCTAAAAACTGCATATAAAACAAAAAACCAGTAACTACTCACCAATGTACGTGGTTATATGTTCGATCTGAAGTCCTGATTCAAAGATTCTCCACACCGTCTGAGCTGAAAGTAGAAACAGTCTCCTTCTGTCTGCTTTGTCCTGGTCCTCTTCATGGGATACAGGCTTGCAAAAAAGGTTTCTCCGTAATCAAGTATCAACCCCCCGGTATTTGGAAAAAAAAAAGTTTCAGGAAACAGTCCGCAGGTGGCTCGCCAATGAAGTAACTTAAAAAAATAGATGGTGAGTAAGTAGATTCAAGAAAATGCACAGAGTCCTTTTCTTCAATCAGTTGCCAGGTTTATTGAAATATGCAGGGAGTCTGGTCCCAGGTACAGGACATACAGAACTCAAAATTACAATGCTTGCGTGACATTAAATACCCTTCTGTATAGATGGTCCACCTCCCCTTTCTCTGACATTAACCAATGGTCAAGGTAATTTAATTTATTGTGTGAGTGTTAATGTGTGTGTGTCTGTGTGTGTGTGGTCTAGTGTGACAACCTCTGAACTCAGTGCATTCTTCACACTCCTGGAGACAAAAGGTCCATACATCTGCCTTTTGTTATCTCCTTGCGACCCCCATTGATGCCAGTGGGATTATCTCTTTTGATCTCTCTGAAGTCTAGAGCCTGTTCCCTTCTAGTCCACAGCATTGTTATCTCGTTAGCTTGCAGTCATTGTTGGGCAGTTTGTAGACGCATCGTCTCTATCAGTGGTTAGCAGTACATGCAATTTGAACCAAACAGTCTGCTATCTGCAATATTAGTCTCTTTTCAGAAAAGAACACCAGTATAGCTCTGCCAGTCCACATGCGTAGCAAACCCCTAATCAATTCTCAATCCATGTTTTCCAACACCCGCTGTTAGGTTCACCTGCCCAGGTGTGTTTCTTTGTGAGCCTTGGTCTCGCCTTCACACTCTCAGTTCCATGCCCAAACTAGGAACTGCTACCCTGAATAATTCTCCTCTTCTCAATCTCTCTCTTTATTTCTGTGTTTACGTGAGCATTCAGTTCTCTCTCTCTCTTTCTCTCTCTCTCTCTCTCTCTCTCTCTCTCTCTCTCTCTCTCTCTCTCTCTCACACACACACACACACACACACACACACACACACACACACACACACACACACACACACACACACACACACAGCACCTGCCACCCTCTCGGCCCTGATGCTATGTTATTATTCACAACGAGAAGCTGTCAACACTCCAGTACTGGTGGAGATTCCCCAGATCAGAGAAAGGCTGACTCGGACACGCAAACCACACTAAACTACACTACACAGCCTAGCTCCCCACAACATACACACACACACACACACACACACACACACACACACACACACACACACACACACACACACACACACACACACACACACACACACACACACACACACACCATCCCCTTTGCATACTAAACATCCTGTCTGCCTCCATGACTAGCAGCCATGTAGATCTGCGCTGAGAGTAAGTGTGTGTGAGTGAGTAGTTGAATGCGTGAACTGGGTGTATTTCATGTATTTACATGTTTTCTTGCGAGTATTAGAGTTATGTCAACATTTTTCTTAAATCTTATCTGTATATGCTACAGTCATTCTCTCAAGCCAGGCATTCGTTAAACAACAAATTCATAATGATATTGAAAGTAAATCCACACCAAAGACTGGTTTGGCAGTGAGGCTAAATGAGACAGCCTGCCCCTGATATAAATATATTATTATGTAACTCAGGGGTTCAAGGTGAGGACTGCAACCCAAGAGATCTGGATTCTGAATCTTAATTAAGCTTCAGGCTTGTTGGAAACAGCTTATGAGTGGCAATGAGACTTTAGATCCCAAGTTCAACTGTCAGTACTGACAGAACATCAACGAGTAGGAGTTCATTTTAATCTCCGGTCCAAGATTATATCACAAGAGAGGCGATTAACAGTACAGGGAATCACATAGGAGATACTGAGGCAACAAGGGTTGCTCCAATCTATGTTTTGGATCCACCTGTGCATCTGTGAATTATTTACCGAAACCTAATAATTAGTAGTCCATTATTGATTAAACCAACAGTGAAAGGGTCTAATGACTTTTTGTTTTTGGCAATATCTTTAAATATTGTAAAATAAGTAGTTTGTAAAGATGATTGACAGCTTTGTGGTTTGGTGGTTTGGAGTGGTTTTGTTGGTGTGTGGTGCGACAGTGATTTATTCCGTACCAATCTGATGCTGAGCTTGTTCAAAACCAACTTAACTCAATCTTTCTTTCTGTAGCTCCAAACTGCCTGACGGATTTTGTTGGAGATTCGAAATGCTAATTTAAATCTCTCCTATAGCTATAACCACACCACAGGTAGGCATATACAACATTTAAAACAGTATAAAAAACACTGGCATTTTATTTTGCTAGAAAGGGATAAGCTTACAACAAGAAGCAACAACAGCAAGCATATGCTATTGGGCGCTTGTTATTTAGTGCTGATTGAACCAGAATGCCACATTTATAAAGCAGCCTGTGTGTTGCAGTCTGTATATTCACATCAAGGTTGGAGGGTTGCCACCTGTCTCTGTTTTATCGGGAACATCCCAGTTTTGAGGAAGCTGTCCCAGGATTTCAACATGCATTCTCGGAACACTAAAAGATGTTTAATCGTATGCTTTCAATCTGTTAAATTCAGCACATGTTAGATATATCAAGACATGGTACAATATTACTCAAATAGAGGTACCATATTAACTAGTTTTCAATACTATAGCAGTAATATTATCAATGATACCTATTGGATGAATACTATATATGCTTTCTTCCACCTCAGAGGTGGCAACCCTACAAGGTAGAGATTTCAATCCTGTAAGATTTAAAATTGATATATTTGTATACTGTATATATAACATAAACCTTTGTCAAGAAAATCACCTTCTTAATCTCATTCCAGATTTGTAAGTAGGTAAGTTTATTTATTTATATAGGGTCTTTCATACTGCAGTATCTCAAAGAGCTTAACAAGTTAATGAAAAAAACTACAATAAAAAATTAATTAAAACAACAATAAAAAAAAAAAAAACATCAATATTAGTAGAGAAAAATGAAAAAAGAACGCATTTTAAAATGTGTATAAAAAGTGAGTTTGTATTATTGATTTAAAAATCAGAAGTGTCTCAGCATTTCTAATATCAGATGGTAGTTTATTTCACAATCCGGGGGTAAATGAAAGCTTTCTCCTTTGTAGATTCAGCCCTTGAACACCAATTACCTTGTTAATGTCTCTAATCAAACAGCACAATAAAACAGCTGGAACCTCACCCCTTATGAAAGCGGAGAAACGAATTCCAATGCTGTATTGCAGTAGTACTGGGGATCTGAGAGCCAGCCAATCCAATACAGTATAGACAACTCAGTACTGGGGATCTGAGAGCCAGCCAATCCAATACAGTATAGACAACTCAGTACTGGGGATCTGAGAGCCAGCCAATCCAATACAGTATAGACAACTCAGTACTGGGGATCTGAGAGCCAGCCAATCCAATACAGTATAGACAACTCAGTACTGGAGATCTGAGAGCCAGCCAATCCAATACAGTATAGACAACTCAGTACTGGGGATCTGAGAGCCAGCCACAGCCAATACAGTATAGACAACTCAGTACTGGGGATCTGAGAGCCAGCCAATCCAATACAGTATAGACAACTCAGTACTGGGGATCTGAGAGCCAGCCAATCCAATACAGTATAGACAACTCAGTACTGGGGATCTGAGAGCCAGCCAATCCAATACAGTATAGACAACTCAGTACTGGGGATCTGAGAGCCAGCCAATCCAATACAGTATAGACAACTCAGTACTGGGGATCTGAGAGCCAGCCAATCCAATACAGTATAGAAGATGAAATAAAATATTTAAATATGAAAGCATAAGAAGTGGGTACAATGTGAGAATGCCATGGTGTTTCCATAGCAACAGAAAACAGACAAGAGAGACCCCCTAATGGTGACGAAAGGAACATGGATGTTTTTTTAACACTGAGCTCAACAGGCAAAATGAAGAAAACGTGCAAGAAAACAGTGAGAAGGACAGTGTTAATGAACACAGTGGCATTCCTTGTGTTAAACCCCATAAATGTACTTGTTTTAATCTCCTTCACACAGCCCCAGGCTGCCATTCGCAGCAGAAGCCAATCCTCTTATCTCAACATGTGCCGAGCCTGTGCGCCGTTTCTAAATTCACTACAGGTTTGAAGTAAAGGATTGCTGGATTCGAATTATCTAACCCAGCAAGTAAGGAGGAAATAGCCCTTCGAGTTGCAAATTAATTACGAACAAGACATATCTGTTATATCTTTGAGGGTCAAGCTTTTATCAGAGAGCAAACAAAAAATAGACTTCCAATAGACTTCAAACCCAAGGCCTGCCTTGATGCACTGGGACTGCTGCTAATTTAATTCAGAGGCTTAGATTTATGACCCTTGAACTCCCATTGAGAATCAATTTTTAATAATGTCACAATGAACATCATACTTCACCTTTTTAACTCTTAACTTCCAACAATGTCAGCTAAAATGCCATCAATCTGAACCTGCATTTCACACATTGTTGTTCACAGATTATTAATGATGTGTTTTATTTTTTTTTAGTAGTATAACTGCATAATGCAGTCGATTACTGATGCTGGGGAAGTTGGGGGAATAAAAACTGGTCGCAATAATTATTGAAGCTTCTTTTTCAGCCAAAATAATTTTGGTGTGTGCAATCAACATTAATTTGTGCTGCTTTTACACAAGGTAAAAAAAAGAAGCTCTTTTTTTAATAAAGCATCTTAGGTTCATTACATACAAATGTAGTGTGGTACTACAGTACAGTATACAGGGTTTACTGCTCAGTTCATGCAATAAAACAGTCATGAAATCCAGTGCATTGAGCACCACTTTCAGCATCAGAAGTTCAGGGATAACCAACACACAGTTTAGACTGTCCTCCCAAAATGGGTCAATATTAACATGAAAAAGGTGACTTAACAGAACTGCTAACACCACTAAAGCAAAGCAAGCAAATGGAAATACAGTGGACTGTAACCCATCAGATCGGATGTCTGAACAGAGCACTAGGAAATAGTCCAGCCTCTCCCATTTGATTCCGAAGAACGATACACTTTTTCTAGTGGTTCCTGAGGTCATCCAAATCCCTCCCGTGGGCAACTTTAAAATCTGCCATTTAATCTGATACAGCGCAATTCATGCAGCAGAGCCCAAAACTCAATGAAAGCAAGCTTTGAATGTGTGAACAAGCAGGTCCTGTGCACAGCCTTCAAAGAAGAAGAGGTTCTGGGAAATGTTGTTGACAGTGGTATTTGATGCCATTGGACAGATTGATGTAAAGTGTAAAACAAGAACTATACCCCTCTATTTATCCCCAGGTCTATCTCAGGCAACCTGGCAATTAGCGGGTGACAGGCAGAAACCGATATGCAAATGAAGCATGGCAGGATCTTACACTGATCCAATTAGCCGAGAGGATAGATTCAGATTGTTTTATTCTAGCTTCAGCGTCCCTCTGGGATTCTAGGGCATCAGCAAAACGAATTGCCTGCCATTGCGATGGCATAGATGGGCTGGGTGCAGGACGAGGCTCTAAAACCACCACGCACCAGATTAATAAACTACTTCTGGGGCTTTATTAACGTATTTATTTATATGTATGTATTTGTATTTAGTGAAAGGGTCAGTGAGAGTAAATTCCTTCCCCATTTATGCCACAACAAAACATTGTAATTATTGTGGCTGTTACCTCAGCCAACTCAATGTAGTATGACGTCCTGTAATGAACAAACCATTCCTGGTAGCACTATTAATCACACTATTCATGCTCGGGAAACTCAGCTTCATTAATTAGCAATAACATTATATTTTACTGCAAACAGCCAGCTGGATGCGAGCACAAAGCCAACACAAAATTCCTTGTGGGAGAGCACAGTGTGTCTCTCTGTCTAGCACCTATTCTTTGTTTCTCTATCATTCAAACATTTTAAAATGCTCACTGAAAATGTACATGACCTAAAAAACCTATATTGAAGGGTAGTGAAATCTCAGACTGAATGAAGTTCAATGGCACTACAGAGGCGCTATAATGGCAATAAGAATGTGTTTCTGAGAAGGGTGGAAACAAGCTCCATGAAGTGCTAAAATATTGCCTCCACAAGTTTCCCCTTTTTGTTTGGTTTTCCAATGTGAAAAAAAGAGAAGTCACTTAGAAGCTCTGAGCATTGCACAGTAATAGGCAGTGACGTTTTTTGCAAAACACCAATCAAGCATACAGTATGCAGTAGCATACGGTTTCTGAACCAAGGGGCAAAAGAGGTACAAGCAGCTATGATGGTAGGATCCTTTGTTAGAATGGGCCAACAGGCAAATTTTTCTAGTTTACCTATTGTAAAAACTAATTGCTAAGCAATTTAAACAAAAAAACGATTCCCAGCATTTTACCATAACAGGTGCAATTTCAATTTGGCAAAGGTATAGTGTCTTGAAGCTTTGAATGTAATGCTGCTACAAAACATGGGATTTTAATTTTGAACAGCGTTGGTGCGAAGGCATCTTTAATATTCAGTGTAGTTCCAGAGTGAAGTTCCCCCTGCCAGCTGTTTGAAGTTTCTGATTCACTGTTATTGTCTGAATCCTTGTATGTCTGTGTTTAAATAGATGTGACACAAGAAGGGACAGGGTGAACTTCAAAGTATTTCTCATGTGTCTTGTTTTAGAATGGCAGGGGAGGAATATACATACCAGGATTTATTTAAATTCAGAACTGTCTGTCAGCATAACACCTACATCAACAGTTTTAGCAGCACTCAACACACCTCTGATTTATAACACTATGGATGAATAGTGTAAGGTTAGTAGTGTAAGGTTTGAGATGGGCAGTGGAATGTGTCCAGGACTGACCCGCTTAGCAGGTTTAAGTCAGTGTGTCAACCCAGAATGCCATAGAAGCTATAAACTGGCACAGGGACTCCAAAATGGTGGCTGTTTATTGGGCAGCCTTTAATCCCAGAAACATTTTAATATTTAAAGAGCTTTTTTGTAAAGAACAGAGGCACTCTTTAATAATTCAAAACCTAGAAATGAATGAGAACGTGGAGAATCTGTTTGCTTTATTAAAAGAAAAGAGGAAAGCGACACAAATTAATAGAGCAGCCGGGAGCGAACTGCTTCAGTGTTCTTCTCACAATGTCAAAGCACCGTGCCAGCCAATATCAACAGCAACAGAATGCAACTTCTGCACCAGCTATACCTGAATAGCACGGTGTAGCTAATTCAATCGGAGACGGACAACTGGAATCCCACACAAGCTGAGCACTGGGGCTCGCAGAAAACTCAGCTTGATGATTTCAGACTTTCCATTTACTGTAAACCCTTTGCAATTACCCTGGTTCATTTTGCATTTCATTCATGCCTTCGTTTAACTTGCTTGTTCTCCATCACTAACATTTATAGAGCTTAATTTTGGGTTTCATTAAAATTGCTAATTGTTAATTGTAAAAATGCTGTCTCTTAATGGCACATGTTGTATTCGAAACCCAACAGTGCCACCCGTGATCACATTCAGTAACTGCAAGTTCTTTGATTGTAATGTGTGCAATCTACTACACCTCTTACAGTGTAGTTGCAGTGAGCACAGACAGGTATGAAATATCCATCTAGTAATGGTCTGATAGTAGTGATTATATGACTAATCTATCCCTTCATGCTCTTGCTGTTATTTTATCTGTAAGAGCAGCTACAGTCAGTTTTTAATGCTAATCAAACTAAATAACTATATATATATATATATATATATATATATATATATATATAGAGAGAGAGAGAGAGAGAGAGAGAGAGAGAGAGAGAGAGAGAGAGAGAGAGAGAGAGAGAGAGAGAGAGATATGCTGTATATATACATGTTATGAAAACGAGTTTCTAGCAGCAGTGTGCATAACTCTCTTTGGTATATGTTTGCCTTTAAAGTATACAGAACATGGTGGGCTGCATTTTAATAGTTGTAGAAGGTTTTTGTAAGGTTTGCCTTACCGTACATTCAACCAGATCTGTTATCTAGATTGAATCAGTGTTCAAATTAAAGAATTACAAGGGGCCAGACCATGAAAAAAGGGTACAGTAGCATTTAATTTTTTGCACATTAAATGTTATAAAATAATAAGCGAGCTTTAAAAAGTCACATCACAGCCACAGTCAGAAACATATTTGAACCCAAGTTCAGACACAACAGAAGAATGCCATGCCTCTTCAGTAGACTCTAGGAGAGTGACTGGGGAAAACAAGATTAAACCTCTATGACCCTGACACTGCACCGGGTGGCAGCAGCGATTTCTCGAGGCGAGGCGCCGTGCCAGCCTGCCAGACTTTCACTAATCTAATTCAGCATCATTTGTTTTAGGTTGTAGTTATTTATTTGGCAGGGTAGGACAGAGCCTGAGGGATTACAAAATAATCACTTCTAGACTCCAGCGCATGTTCCAGTAATCGATCTTACTGCTCGCAATCTTCTCTGATAAGACTTGCTCGTTCTCCTGCTCTTCTCTCCTTCTGCCTCTCTTTCTTGCTCTTTCTCTGAACAGTTTTTAAATTGCATTTTTTAAATGAACATTAAAGACAAAGCATTGAAAGAAATCTGAATGGCGATTGGTTGCAAAAGACTATCAATACAGCAAGAGACGGCCAATTGGATTTTTACTTCACTTGTTCAGTCAAACCTGTTTTGAACGACTACTCAGAATAAGCTTCCTTTCCCTCTCAGCTCGTTATTATAATTTAATTAAAATCGGTTCTAATCCATTTATATGCATGACGATATACATCAAATAAATTCACATGGTTTACAAAATAAATTAAAAAAACAGCACCCTGTAAACTATACCCTTGCGCTTTCGCTGCTACTAACATGCAAGACACCTTCAGTAACCCATGAAATACCAATCAGCAATGAACACTAAAACACAAAACATCACAGAATTTAAGTAGCTTGGTGAATACTGTGATGGAATTAAGAATAAGGCAGCAGTGCTGACACAGGTGTCTGGAGTGATGAAGAAGAGTATCTCAGTACGGGCATGCAGGAGGGAACAAAGCAGCCGTGAGGAAAGTGGGCAGCAGCAGTTATCTCGGTGAAGAGCTCATCCAGCAGGCCCCTCCACTGGCTTTGTCTGCCACAGCTACAGCCATGGAGAGTTAGTACAGGTGGAAATAGCAGAGTATGGAGAAATGAAACAGCAATCAAAGGAGAGTGGGGCACAACAGAGAGGGCACAATGAGTGCTGTGAAGGGCTATCAGTGTTGTGCAGAAGGGTATGGCAAAGTGTTGTGTGTGGCACAAGGGAGGAGGCACAATCAGTGCCGTGCATTTTTTAACAAGTGTAAACACTTGGCTAAAACAGAATGAGGGCTATTGTCTGGGCTACCTCTAATCCAGCAGCCCTGCAGGTGTAGCCCAAACTAGGACCAAACAAAATGCCTGGGAATTTCAGATGCACACCACTATAAGGAAATTGTGGTTTCAGACTAGGCCTTAATCCCTAGTAGACGACTGTTGTTTGTATGCATTGTAACTACATTGGAGCAGCAATCTTATCAAAGCTTTCAAACAGCAGTTGTAGAGAAGGTGTGCAATGCTGTTAACCTGCAGGATACCTGGCCTCTGGTGCTGTCCTCACTGTTCCCCTGCACTGTGAATGCAGTTGGTTGAGCAGTGGGGTGTTACAGCTTGGGAGCAGGCAGGCAGTATGGAAGTCTGCCATGACGCTGTGTAACTCATTCAAGGTGATGCTAATCAATGCCTTTTTAATGGGATAAATGCTTCACACCAATTCGCAGCTGAGGTTCACAGTACAGCGTTTCAATGTAGTTCAATTGAAACCATGCAGACTACTGAACCAGGAGCTTGTTGGCACAGCGGTGTAATACCGTTTTTTTTTTTCTTTTAAAACTAAACTCCAGCCCAACCCCTTTAACAAAGCTATTTCCCATAACACAAGAGTCTTTGCAGAGTGATGACGTTTATGGTTGCTGTTTGGTTTTGGACTGGCATATAAAATGCAAATTTTTGTAGGTTGCAGGGTTAAAAGCATTGCACTGAAAACTGTATTAAATGAATACAAATAGCTCAGCCATTGCTTTTTAAGAGTGGAATATCATGGCAGCCCTTTCTACTGCATGGAATATACAGCTCTGGACAAATGTATTATATCACCATAGAATTAACTCATTTTTCCTCATCTTCAAGTCAAATGAAACCTGCTGAACAATGTTCTGTTAACATATTGAATTACATACCATTTTCTATATACCTGACAAAAAACTGACAAAGTTAAAAATGTGACATTTCTAAATCTAACATGAAATACTGTACTACTATTACAGCTTCTGGTAGACTTTTGTAATGTCATTTTGTAGTTTATTTAATTACACAATGTTAAGTAAAAGATCTAAATTATATTCATATTGTTTATTTTATTTTATTTTTTTATCTATGTCTCAATGCTAAAATTCTAGGTGATGCAAAGATTTCAGCCACAGCTGTAGCGTTATGAATATCAGTTCAGTCTGCATCAATTATTTAATTTTGTCTCCGTGTTTTATTAGTTTGTCAAAGAAAAATAAACTATAATAATAAATCCATACCCTCCTTTGAGCCCTGGCCTGTGCTAGCTGGAAGCAGCTTCACAGTCCAGTGATTACAGCAGCTGTTCTGCTTCCTTACACGACGATACCGCTCAGAATTTTCAATTATTCGGCTCAATCTGTGTGTCTAAAGATGGAACTTTTCCAGGATGAGTAATTAAGTTTTTCTCGCGGGTAGAATAGCAGTTCCAAAGAGACAGAGCATTACTATACCCCAGGTGTGCGGTGTAGAAACTGAGCTTGTCAGTTTCTTCTGTACATCCTCAAAAAATGGCAAAAAACTCATGACAACATTTTCATCTCCTCTATGTCTTTTATTGCCACTGTAGAGTTAATGCAGTGGGAAACAGAAGTGTAATTGATAGAAGGCACTGAGCCATGGCCACTGATGAACCCCCCCCCCCCCCACCCCCCCCCCAGCCAAGGGACTGATGTATTTAACTTCTGAAGTCTATGACTTCTGTTTAACGTGAAAAATGAAGTCCCTTGATTTCTCCATCGCTTGTCAGATAGACACGTTTATTAATCCCGAAAGCAATTGTTAAATTCGCAGTCTTTTTGTTATTGTAATGTGTGGAGATAAAACAGTGCTGCATTAGTATGGAGCATGAATTTGATTAATGAGTCGCCTTGAATATGGGCCGAGGAAAGGAGAACTTCATCTCTTCATTCATGCGAGTTCAAGAGCTCTTTACAACTGTACACAATCAACCCCTTTCCATTGTGCATTCACAAGGACTATCAATCCAGGCTGTGAACTTTCACACTGTCCACATATAATGCTAATTGTTCTTAAACTACAGTTAATTAAATCTACCCTGTCACAGTCAACCACCTTTTGCAGTGCATTTTGCCTTTTACTATTCTGTAGTCCACACAATGTAATTCTACGGCACATCTAATATACAGTAGAAGCTACCATATCCGATTTTGTAAGATACCATACCCTCTATTAACCGATGGACCTCTGGCGTGGGTCACTTATGCATGCTGGTTCCAACGGAATGGTACAGATGGAAACTGATCAATGCACATTTCAGTATGGGTCTAAAACAGTACATTCAGCTCTTAGCAGGACAGCACAGATTCAGTTGCAGATAAAACTAAGGCCCTAGACAATATGGTGCTTTTGGGAATGCAGTTTCACTTTCTACAAGCTGTCACTTCAATGTTCAATAAAAGAAAACAAGAAAACAAGGGATTCATGTAATTACTGTACCGCTTAAAAGCTGAAAGAAGATTTGTTTTGTCGATCTCCAAAGCCAGCTTGTGTTTCTGTGCGCTTTTGTTGTTGTTGTTGTTGTTGTTGTTGTTGTTCTAAACCCTGTTTCTTTTTTCTTTAATCAGCAAAGGAAGGTGACAGCTGTATTCATGAACACACAACCTCCCAGATCTAAATGACAGACCTTTAAATATACAATGTGTTATTTCTGAGACAGCACACAGGTCCCTTTAAATCCACTGTAACTAATGCATGCCAGCATTGATCAGTGCAAACGTGCATCGTATGCAGGAGGCTTTGTATATTATAACACGTTATTGTTGTTTCTGGATCCTGGACAGGGAGCTGTCACAAAGTAATGAATAGCCTATCTTTATATGTCAATGACCTCATCACCAGAAGCTGGAAACAATATCCTTATACACCATATACACTTTATAAGGCAACATTCCACATTGACACCATCCACACTACAGGATAAAACCGTCCCCCATCTCTGGTAATTCCCAGTACAATAGGTTGGGTATTATTGCTTTAAAAGCAGAAGCAGCCTTTCTCAGACAAATTGCGTTAGCTGCCTCGGTCATTCTTTCCTTTGTGTGAGTCACTGGCAGCCTCTAAATATGAAGAGCATTATGGGTAAGCAACTAAGACTTTGTTCCAAACAACATCTGACAATCTATCTTCCAGTTCAACCATTAGATACAATTATACCAAGTTTTATTTCGGGTCATTCCCCACAATGTTGTTTGGACTGGTTGAGTTCCCTCAGATGGGAGAAAGTGCACCCAATTCAGTGATCAACACCTTCCCTGGCATGCCAACAGATTCAAAACAATTGTGATGGAAAACTAGTCCACAACCCTTGTCAGCACTTTCTCATGTAGAACACCTGAACCTTATCCAATTCTGGCATTAATGTGCATGCTCAATCCTACTCTTGAGCACCACTAAACACACAATTAGAAGTAATTAATTTGACCTTTGATGTGGTACACACAGCCTTGTGTAGAAACCAGGTTAGCTGCCGTATAGCTGGCGACAGGTTTGCTGATGGCATGAACTTGAAGATGTTGGTGCTGGTTGAGTTGCAACCTGCTTTATTAACCATTCATTGAGATCTGAATGAATCAGCTTGCAGAGGGAGGAGAAGAAAGGACAATCATTGTAACAGCATAGTGTATGTTCAGAATAGTACCCACTGAACAATGAGACATAGAGCAGACAGAAGAACATCTGAACCCACTCACTCAGTCAGTCAGTGAAAACAGCAGACTGCTTCTGTAAAAAAAATCCACTTTGCACGACGAAGGAGCTACCACATAAACAGGATCCAACAAAAATCAACCCCCATCTACCGCATTCACACACTGACCTGACCTCCACACCTGTGAACAAATACATTCAAACACAAGGGTGCACACATAAAATAGGCACAATACACGGAAATCTCCCTTGTGTACTCTCACAGGTATACCCCCACACACATACACAATATACAATACTATGGTAATTTTACCTGAGCAATAAGCATAATAAAAGTATACAAAAATACACACAAAGCAATGCACTTGTGGCATAAAACATAAACGAATCACAAACAGCAAAAAGACATTTACATACTAGACACTAAAAAATCCACCAGCACACTTTCTTTTACTCACTCAAACTCATAAAGACATATATGCAAAACACTCGCAGACACTTAAATACACAAAACCCTAATAATGCTTGAGCTCGAAAATAAAATGAAATAAATAAACACATAAATAAATCCAGTAAGGAAACCTTACCTTTGCGAAAGCCCACTTGCTTGGTTTGCATGGAAAACGTTCCCATCACCACTCCCATCTCCAGGCTGGAGTATGTGCGTATCTCTGCCTCTCGGACTAAAATACTCTCTCTCCTTCTCGTTCTTTATGCTAGGTTAGCGTAGTGTAGTGTAGTGTTGTGTTGTGTTGGGTATTGTATTGTAGTGTAGTGTAGTATAGCGCAGTGTAGTTCCAGGTTTGTCTCTCCCTAAACACGGACCAGCAAAGAGCTTCTCTCTTTCTCTGTCGTTGGATACTGGGAGATATCAGCGTCTGCAATGCGAGAGGGTCTCTGGAAAAAAAAAAAAAAGATTCCCGAAGACAGCAAAAGAGAGGGAGAGAGAGAGGCGGAGACTCTGTACTTCTAAACCGATATTCTGTGAGTGATTCTGCAAACACAAACCAGCGCGATCAGTCCTACTGTTGTCACAGAACCTCTCCAGCACGCTCACAACCGGACTATTGCTTTTAATGCGTTAATTAAATGTAACACCGGGGAAATCTAGTGTACTTCTCCACTGTGGTTTTATTCTCAAGAAGGATAAAACAGTAAGGAAATAGCACGTATATCTCTTAAAAGACTAGACCCGCTGAGTTGCTGCATCTCGTTTACAGCGATGTCCTTTACTTTAGTGGAAGAAAAGTTGTTGCTACTGTTTGTGAATAATCGAGCATAGTTTATCCAGGTGCATTTGTGACCTGGAGGAACAGTAGTAGCAAGTGAGCCATATTAAGACATGATACAATGAACCCAACTAGGTTATTTTATTTGTATTTTAAATTCACCTTCACCAGCCAACTTCTAATTCCAGTCGCTGGTGAGCCAGTGAGAGCCACATGGGAATTAGAGCTCATGGTTTCTGAATGGGTACCAGTGCACTCCAGCAGATGTTTACAGCAATTAGATTCACTTAGAATTGCAGACAACAATCCGCTGTCCTTAGAATCTCACAGTAAAGACATTTTAAATGTTTTTTTTTTTATTATTTTTTTCTGTTATTGAACCTGCATAATTAGCTCCTCAGGATTGCTTTAACTGTCATCCTCCTGGAGGAGAATTCACACAATGGTCATCACTGGTGTACGCTGCTCATAGATGGTGCTTTGTGGTTTTTCTGAGCTGCTGCTAAATATATATATATATATTTATTGTCTAATCCTAAATGAATATGCATGCTGGAATCTGTGTCTAGAGAATGTCATGTACCAGCGGCGTGCCAGTAGGAGGCCAGTAAAAATGTGTTCAACCAGCTTATCATAGGGTTGAACCAATATGACCAGTAGAATTCCAACAACCTATCCTATTCAGTTCTAACCAGGACGGACAGGTCTGAGATTAATAGTGAGCTGAGAGAGGAGGAAGAAGGATGGTGGACAAGTTAGCTCCTTTATGTTACACAGCTATATATAGAAGGATGATGGACAAGTTAGCTGTTAGCTGTTAGTGTGTGTGTGTGTGTGTGTATATATATATACACACACACACACACACACACTGACATACCATTATTATTTGTACAGTCTTAGATGATTGTTTTCATTGTTTGTTTTTTCCTTGATTGTAGTGCATTTAGAACACTGCCTCGTAGTGTAAAAAAATGTAATCGTATGGAGAACATCATCTGCTTAATCAATACAGAAAACCAACCGGAACAGCAAATAACAAATAATAAAACATTTTACCATGAAAGAATTATGATTTTAAACCAGCTGCCCACCTGCTTAAATTCAAATGCTTAAATTAAAAGCAGATGTTAATTTGTAACTTGCCCTTGTATCTTGATCTAACTTATTTCCTCATCCCCTATCCAGGCAATACACTGGCCTCAGGGGGATGAAGTAAAATGCATAACAAATTCAATACTTTCATTACTCATTCACACAAGTTGAACTACTGACACTACTGAAATGGAAATGAAATCATCTGACATGCTGGGATGGAAGGTGTGGTGTGTTTCTGAGCTGATGGAGGTGAGGGAGGATAGCTCACCCCACAGCCAAGGCTGAGTGTGACGTTTGAGAAGTACTGCAGTCTGGTACAGGGGTTGTTAGGGTTGAGGGTCAGAGAGAGATAGGGAGAGACCTTTTCCAGGTCTGATAAGGATGATATGTCTTTCTCCACAATCTCGTCTGTCCCAGAACAGGAGGATTTATGGAGTTTTTAAACGAGGACTATTTAGCGATAATTAACGCTCGTAAAATCCCAGTCTTTCATCTGGCTGAACTTTCATACATCAATCGAAACATTAGCTCAGAAATGAAACACTGCACCACATTTCCTGAATAATGCAGAGTCTGGAGACTGGATTTATTCCAACAAATTATATATTAGTTGTCATATAGGATGATATTATATATATATATATATATATATATATATATATATATATATATATATATATATATATATATATATATATATATAAGACACCCCATTTGTAGGTTCAGTACAACATCAAACTTCCTGCTGTGCTAAGGAGCCAGCACTCCAGCATGGTGCTTTGCTAATAAATAAATAAATAAATAAATAAATAAATTAATTTGATTGCAAATTGAAACTGAAAATAAAGGTTATTTGCTTTACAATATAAAGATATGCAGTACACTATCACCAGCCTTGCTTAGTGTGCCACCACCCTGAAAAAAAAAGGGCATGGTAACCTTAAAGCACAGACATGGTATAAGCCATGGTAAGGCAGAGTATAAGCATGGGCAAAGCATGGCAAACTTTAAAACATCATCGGAATTTTTTAAAACACGTCGATAGGGAGCTTTACTCATACTGATGTGCATGTGCCATGTTAAACATCTGGAATCGATTGACAGTAATCCATCAATTGACAGTAATCCACATGACAAACCCACCACATGATTTGGTAATTCCAGTGCAGGTTGGGTCTGGAATTGCAAAGTGTATATAGAATGCAGTTTGACTGGCTAGTAAGTGTACATTATTAGATAGCAAGTGAATGTAAACTGCAGTGGCTGCACAACGTTTTATAGTGATCCAAATGCAATCCAAGTGCTGCTAAATGCTAGTTATGGGGTACTAAAGTGCAGCCTATCTATACCCTGCTGTCATTTGTTCCAGTTCAGTGCACACGGAGAAATGGGGAGAGAAAGGTTGCTCTGCGTGTAACTGACATGATGCCTGCTTAACACACAGCACTGACATCTGGTGTTCATTAATGGCAGTACACCATCGTATGCTTTACTATGCCTGTACCTGCTGTGCATACTGAGCACACAGGACGCTCTTGCAATGCGTCAGCTCTGTGAGGCCTGGGAATCAGAATGTGTGAGTGGAATTTTTAAATTTCTAAACAATATGATATTACATTAAATTAAATCACAGCATACTGTTGAACAGAACATACTATCATATTTTATAGGTAACTGCAGTGTTTATTGACAGAGCTAGTATTTTATATAGGAAGAGGCCCCGAGAATAATAGTGGAACAATACAAAACGATTTACTTGTTTATATGTTTACTTACTATATGTTTGAAATATGACATTGCACGAAATATTGTTGTTCTGATGAAGCAAAAAGCAAAAGTATGTGTCGTTACTGTTGTAGGGATTGGCTGCCCTCTAGTGGTGTCAATAAGAAATCACACTCGTGTTCAGTGTAAAACCTCAGTGCTGTTCCAAAAACACAAGACTTGTGAATTACTACACAGTAACTACAGTAAGCATGAGTTCCAAAATAATCCCAGTTAAACCAACCCGGTGTTCAAGAGTCTGTATAATACCAAATTATATTGGTTCAGAATAAATTAACAAATAAGCGTCAATGTCACCACCTACAGATCAGTCAGTCGTCTTTTGGGACACCTCGCTTATTAACCAACACAGTGGCTAAAAAGCAGTGCTTCGACTACTGTGATAACCCGTTATTAACAGCGAACTGATCAAGAGGTTTGCATACTTCGTTAATGATATACCGGAGGCCCTATTCGCAAACTCTTAAACTCTGTTCAAGTCGGTTTTCTGGTGTAGGTCTAAAATGCTGTGTAATTTCATAAATGTGATGCTTGTTTTGTTTATTTATATATATATATATATATATATATATATATATATATATATATATATATATATATATATATATACATACACACACACATATATATATATATATATATATATATATATATATATATATATATATATATATATACACACACATATATATATATATATATATATATATATATATATATATATATATATATATATACATTTTTTTATTGTAAATAACAAACTGTGAGTAAGACCCAAGGAATCCTCCCAGGGGCGTCACAAGTAGGATTTCTTCACATTGATTCATTGTGTAGTTTACAAACTAAATTCAAAGTTTGATGTGTGACTTAGGTACAACTCTATCAGATTAGTAGTTCAGAAATTCTCTGCACATGGAAGGAGTTTTAAAACTAGTAGAGGCCTCTGTCTCTGCAGAAAACTAATATCAACGTAAAATGATGTATTTTGCTTAATATGAACTTCTGGTGTGGCTCTTCTCATACGCGGTATAATAGCAATCAAAGCGATCTAATGTCAGTGGCGATCCCTTCCCAGAAGAGGGCAGTCTTGTGCAGTTTGTGCATACTGGTCTCTCACGCTGCAGTGCAGCCATGCAGCTTTCCCTGTATCTGCAATTTCCAAACTAGTAGGTTTCCTGGATTGACCAATGGATATTATTTTGAATACTTCAACACTTGTCATTCCAGTTAAATGGATAAATTACAGTTTGTTATTTGAAGAGGGAATGTTTGTTCAGAGTAACCAAGTTATTTAGGGAGTAAGGTATGAGTAGTGAGGTAAAACTTGCAAATAACACTCCAGCAATTAACACCCTCGTTAGCAATTAACAGCCAGTGGCTGTGCATTTCTTCACCTGTCCCACTTTGAGATGTATATCGTTGTGATCTGTCTGAACACATCTGCTGTGTTCTTACCTTGGCCTGCTACTGAATTTGAAATGTATTTTTCTCCACAGAAGAAATTAAATATTAAACAGTGAAAAAAAATAAAATTAAAGCAAAGGAACAAAAAGAGAAAAATCCATGTTGCACCAAAAAGACAAACAAAAGTCAAACATCAATTGCCGTAGATTTTTAATACTGTTTTTACGGAAAGATGTGCTCCTATTTTGTTTTGTAAAGACTATAGAGGCCATCTTAATTGAAGGTCCTGTGAAAGGATAAGGACTAATATAATTTAGAGACTGATGCTCTCTGCACAGGAATGGATGCAGATGCAGTGAAAGATGGACCTTTGAAATACAGTATACCATGATAAAAGCATTGCAGCTGCAGTGAATGCTTTAAAGAAAAGATCATTCTATCAACCCAATGAAACCACCATAGCCAAAGCCATGCTAAATTACAGGACGAATATACCAAGATAACTTTCAGAATGGAACTGACTGGCAGCGCAGAAGGCTGAAATCCATTATTTTTTCTCTCTACACTCTCTGTCACAGGCTGTGCTTGACTCCTGATTACTGTATAGCAGCACTTTAGCCATGAAATGCCAGCACTGCAGTAGTGGGCTATCATATTTCATTTTTGGAGGGCTACAGTGTTTAACTTTTGACCCCCTGCACTGCAGCTGGGTTGAAACCATTCAGTTGAAGTTGCATCAGTGGTTGCTATTTAGAATAGGACTGACTGGCAGCTCTCTGAGATCATTTCTTTGGAAAACTTCCAAGTAGTTTTAATGCAGTCAATAACATATCAATAGTTACAATGTCAGAGAGAGACACTGCTTCCTTTACCATAGCTGTACTGCTGTATTCAGTTACCACTGGCACATCTAAGTGGAGGAGCTTTTAATGCCAGGGTATAGTGAGGTGGACCTGCTCTAATTCACGACAGTGCTGGAGATCCTAATGTAGGCATGATTACAGAGCCCTAGACAGCCAGGGAGCTGCCAGCAAGCCAGGGGCAGAGAGTAGGAAGATTAAAGACAAGCTTTGATCAGCTCTCCCTGAAGGAATCAGCTGCAGGGCTTTGAGAACTCCTCTGGATCCACTCTAGTATACAGAGCTGCAAGGATCAGGGAGGGGTGTGTAGTATGGTCAGGCTGACATAGTTCACATTTAGAAAATAACTTTTTTTACACCATAGGTAAAGAACCAAAAAAAGATTATCAGCATAACAAAAAGTGGGACAAGCTACTAAGAAAATGTATTTTGACACATCTTTAAACTTTTTGTGCAGCAAGTACTGTACCCTACGTGTCACGTTATTGCTGCAAACGGACATGACTTACTTGTATTTCTGTTCTGTTTTCTCATCCTCTCTCTTTTGTATTGCTGAAGTGCATAGCAAGTAGAGAACAAAAACTGCATTTAAGCATTAATAGTGCTTGTTAATGAAGTAAGCCTCCATCTCTGGTACAGATTATGTTAAAATCCCCATTTACAAATGGAAGAAAATCCTAAACAGGTGGCAC
Organism: Polyodon spathula; assembly: GCF_017654505.1. Taxonomy (NCBI): domain Eukaryota; kingdom Metazoa; phylum Chordata; class Actinopteri; order Acipenseriformes; family Polyodontidae; genus Polyodon; species Polyodon spathula. Next base: position 7,549,098 of record NC_054555.1, on the reverse strand, counting down.
ACTTGGGTTTTAATCTTTTAGAATGCAAGACGTCATTTCTTTCGGATTTACACCAGTCCCAGCTATCCTCTAGCTCTGGCAAACAGGACATGTTTGCGGACAACCAGCATCTGTGTTTTCTTTCTCGTGGGTTGAATGACAGATATTTAATATTTTAAAATACTTCAATGAAATAAAATACACTGCATGCAATGGGAAGCTGTGCCTATCTATTTGAAGCACAGTAGCACAATGTATTTGTACATATTGCATTATTTAGTCACCCAGCACTGCATACGCCACTGTGTTCTGCCGTGGCTTCTGTGCGAATGATCTTATTTAATGTAAAGAAGACTCTGGAGCTTTGCTCTGCTCATTTGATGCATACAGTAACTCTATTACATTTTTAAAACCAAGTGCTTAAGAAACCTATAAAAAGCTAACCTTAAAGCACCCCTGTTGTTCTCAAAGAAGACAAGTGTTAATACAAAATGTGCTCCTGGGATCTTGATTTGAATGCATTTTCATGCTGCACCACTACTGCGGATTTGGAAATGTTTCAGTATTTCTCACGTGGCTTCTAAATAGATACAGATTCAGTTACTACAGTAACTTGAGGAATATATTATTGCTATCCAAACTGCCTGGTAATTGCGTAGTATTACTTTGAAAATGTGAAGTTTTATGTATCATTTGTCTACTATTGCTACTTGTTAAATTGCATCAACTGATCTATGATGTGCAAGCTGTATTATACATTTATTCTGCTGAAGTGTCTTGAGCTGTTTACTGCACTCATTTTTTCTGTGGTACTGTTGAGTTTAAACAGTGAACACTGCTTGCAGCAGATGCCATTAGAAATCATCATGGATGTATCCTCTAATTTTGCAGCTGCCCAGGTTAAAAATGGGGTTCACTCCTGCCTAGTGTATAATAGGACCCCGTCAGGCAGGACCAGGCTTAGAAAGTTGTCTGGTGTTCCTCTGAGCTGCTCTTTCACCAGGAAAAGTAAAAATGAAGCAATTCACTGAGACGGGCACACTGAGGATAACATGAGACCACACACTGATGTAACATTCATTCAATCCATCATCTCCTGGGTTCTGTAGATGATGTTGTTTGCAAAAACCTGTGTTTATAAAAGTGATGAAGATGAAGGATTTGGTACTGAGTGCTAAAACATTGTCAGCTGCCCAGTACTGTCACCCTGCCCCTAACAACAAGCACAGCGTATAATACTTTTAACGACTGGCTTGAAAACCATATTTCTGTAGAACGTGGTAAGTATAAATAATGTTTAATTATGTCTCATCTATTTTCTTTATCTTTGAAACTTGGCAAGGCAACCTGGCTTTCACATTGGTTCCGTGGGTGTTTTGAAGTTTGCTTTGTCCTAACAGACACAAACAAGACCTGTGTTATTGATGGAGGGCATTTTCAAATCCCATCTGAAAGTTGGGACATATTTTCCATAGAACCAGGTTGCCCAATAGCCAAGTCTCAAGTGCAATGAAACAAAAAACTGCTGTAGACAAGCATCACGTTGTTATTGTTTGTGAACAATATTAACAATCAAGTGACATAAATATTTGGGGTTTTCTGGAAATGTCATTTTTCAAGCAAGCCGTGGGTCAGAAAATATATTTTTTTGACACTTCTGTGTTGCACAGTGATTTTGTAGTGTATGAAGCTCTACCTTGTTTAAAAGTTTTTCCATGCTTCTCTGTGATTTACCTTTCATTGTGCTTTCCCTCACTTTGCTATACGTGCAAACACATGGGGGAAGGGGGGTAGTAATCCTGGTTAAAAACAAATTTGATACAAAGTTACGTAAGGAGCAGAAAATGCTGATTTAAAAAATGTAATTATTTTTTTTTAAAGCAGACATGGTGCTGTCTCATGCATTGTTTGTGTGTGTGTGTGTGCGTGCGCTAACAGCTGTATTTTAAACAACCAGGCCCAGGCTCAGAATAGCCGTTTGGATAAAATATAAAAAATTAAACAGCAGTCACTTGAACAAATTGTGACTCTAAACCCATTGGTGATATGGGAGAAAATACTCATGGGTCACCCTTATCAAAAAACCCTACAACATTACTGGATAACTACTTTGTTTATCTTAGCGAAGATAGTCATGCCAGTATAATTAGATAACTATCACCTTTGAGTACTTAAATAATGCTTATAAAAAATGTATAGCAAGCAATGCTGCGTGATACATGCAGACCAGTAAGAACAGCAAGCTCTGTGGTCTATCTAACTCCACACTGACAGAAAACCGATTCCGATTTTCACCCTGTTAAATCTGGTCAGTTTTCTCTCTCTGAGCAAGGCCTGAAACACAGAACTGATACACAGCTCCTTGCACAGCAGTCAGACAATATTCCTCTGCTTGTAGAGGTCTCATAGGTCTCCCTGGAAGAAACCCAAGCCAACACGTCAACATACAAGTGCCAAAGGGAGTGAGCAGACAGTGCTCTGGTAATAGTGCACACAGTGGACTTTCACAGTTCTACTATTGTTCAGCTTTGATTTTTCAAAGCAAGTTCTATTGCACAAGGTCACCGTCAACAACGGCAACAAAGTAAATAGCAGTTTAGGGAATAGAAAAATATCAGTGCTATAAAAAAAAAAAAAAAACTGAGCGATATTAACTTCTCAAAATATTGCCCTTAGATCATTGCTACTGTTTCTCCCCAGGTGTGATATTTTGACCAACTTATTAACATTAACAAAGAGCTGAGAAAAATACTACAGAAAAAGGTCACTGCAGCCCAGCACTTCATAGCGCCTAAGCCACTCAAACCTGCTACCTTCCACACTGCAGTCCAGCACTCTAAACACTGAGCTACTCAACCCCACTGCCTTCCACACTGCAGCTCAGCACTCTTTAACAACTGAGCTACTCAAACCCACTACCTTCCACACTGTAGCTCAGCACTCTAAACACTGAGCTACTCAACCCCACTACCTTCCACACTGCAGCTCAGCACTCTAACCACTGAGCTACTCAAACCCACTACCTTCCACACTGCAGCTCAGCACTCTTTAACCACTGAGCTACTCAAACCTGCTACCTTTCATACTGTTGTCTGGTAATTTGTTCTCTAACCACTGAGCAATTTAAAATGCCATGGTCCTATTTCCTTTTTTGAAGAAAGGCAAATCTAAGTTGTCATGATTTAAAAATAGGAAGAAACAGATTAGTATTCTGAGTAGCATCTTTCTAGTTTTGCTCCTCTTAAATGATTGTATTTATCTCTGAAATTTAGCTTTTTCACTCACTCCTATTCATTTCATTACTTGCTCTCCCAGCACAACAACACTAAGCTATTCAAACCCATTGCCTTCCACACTGCTGCCCAGCGCCCTATAGCCACTGAGTCTCAAATCCACTGCTTTCCAAACTCAATCCCAGCACTCTAATCACTGCTACTGTACTCAGACCTGCTTTGTTTGAGCCCTAACTCATATTTCTCACACTAGCTGCATTTGCAGCAGCTGTAGTTGGTTTATTATTAATTCTCAGATGCATATTTTAGATCCTGCATATCCCTATAACCTGCATGAATTTTCTCTGATTCTCATTTCAGGCAAACATTACCTTGCAGAAGTTGAAGATTTTCACTGCAAAACTAAAAAAATCAATATTTCTGTTTGATGGTGTACTATTAGTCTCTAAACCAGGGGCGCTGCTAGCACAGCGGACAGCAGAACCACATCTATGACTGCAGTCCTGTACCGCGCTATTTCAGGAGTGCCTGGCCAGTAGCAGCATCTTATTATGGTTAAATAATTCATTAGCTTTTCATACCCCTAAAGTCCTGGGTTCCAATCCAACCCAACTCAAGTCACATACTAAATTACTTAAGGGGTAGTTGCCAGTGCCTGTCCATCCACATGAACAGAATTATTACACACAACTTAGTACAGAAATCTCTTCTTGAGAGAGGCTTAGGTCTGATCAGCAGAGAATGCTCAGTCAGGATTGTGGCACTGTATGCAGCAGAGCTATAAACAATACAAATAATACATCCACATATGTAATGTATTAGGCCTGTTGGAGAGATGTGCTGTAAAAACAGATAAGAGACAGTACATTAAGTATGCCTAGAACCTTATTCTGCTATGGCCAAGTAGAATTATAAAAATGATCTTTTGACTTTTAATCCTCCTCGTTCACATTTAAGACGCAGAGCTGGATAATTCCGCCTGACTTGGAGGAACAGATTTCATCTTGTAGCAGGCATGTGGTATCAGCTCTTATGCTGAATAAATCTGTCAAAATTCCAACATAAAATGATTAATTCTGTCACAAAGGCAGTGTGCATTTGTTATAGCATTTTTGCTTGTTTTATCTGTCTCTGCAGATTTGATCTTTTTCTAATATTAAAGTTACTGTGGTTCATGCTTAATTTAACACAAATGGGATAGATAGAGTTTACAACAAAGTGGAAATAAATAATACTGTACTCAATTTTTTAATTTGCTAAATCTGTTTCTAAAGTCCTCTGCTTGATCCACATAGCAGAGTCAAAAGCAGTGTTTACATCTTCATCTTGCCTAGCCAACCTGGTATTTCAAACCATTCCACTGTCCTTATTCATGCTTTTTATTCATAGAGTTTGTCTAGTAACTGGTAGCTGTTTGTGGAATGTCAAAACATCAGCCATGTCCAATTTTTCAATGCTTCTCAGCCTTGCAGGATTCATTAGTCTTCCCAGGCAAGCCAAACATTAAGCAAAAACACAGGGATAATTCAAAACCTCGCAAAAAAGATAAGGAGACTAAAAGGCAGCTTCAGAGAGCCTTCCAGTAGTTGTTTCCTGGTTAATGGTATTGTGTAGATGGAAAACTGCTTTTACGTTTAACATTAGGTTAAGACTGAAAACTTCAGAGAACTCAAAAAATGAAAGTTTCGAATATTAGGCTCCCTTCCTTCCCACACACATATCATATGCCCTTTCACTTAACAGTAAAACAAATACAAAGTTGCCTGTCTTATACGCCTCTTTTTATTCAATACATTCTCATCCCACCACCTCCCTCAAACACCACATTCTTTCTCCATGGTTATCATCTCAGCCAAACAGCCAGGCAATGAAACCTTAAGTGGGTCAAGGCCAAAGGTTTCATATTGTACCTTGTATGGCCAAATGGTTCCATAATCATCAAATACATACCATACATTACAAATTCTGTGTGGTGGGGATTTGTCCTCCACAACTGAATTAGAATATGTATAACATCTTGGAAAATCTGTCTGCAGAAGTAGAACAGTGTGTGTCAGATGTATGTTGGACTGCGATTTCACCAAAGGGTTAATGATTGTATTAAACAGACAGTGGAAGAATGAAATTGAGGCCAGGAGCTCAGAAGGAAATGCCTTCCCTAATCTCAGCAGAGCTGCAGGGTCTATCTTCCTGCATCTCGCTGGAGACCAGTCTTAGAGGTCGGTGGGTTGGACCTGACGACTGCCCCCCCCCCGTCCCCCGTCCCCACCGCTACACAAAGTGGAAATGAATGGGTTCTTTAACATGCTTTGTGGAATGAGAAATAGACATTGTAAGCTAATTTCAAAGAAATATCAATAGCAGCACATTAAATAGGGTTATGACGAACACCTGAAGAAATAAAAAGATAGGAGATGTCCGCCTTGCCCCAGGGCTTGTTAACAGAGAGCAGGCTGCTGCATTAATGACAGTCTGGGGTCACGGCCTTGGTTAATCACTGTCCTGGATCCTGACACCACAGTGATGCTGCTAATCATGATCCATTGACCTTTAATAGCAGGCATACAATCGTGCAATTGCTGAATAGGGAGGTCTATGGAGCCTTAAACCTTTCTCCATATAATTATTGACCTGAGGGAAGACTATTGTTACTAACAGGAGACTATAATGCCCTCAGGCTTCCCGAGGGGCATTTAATTTTCCACTATGAGCTCAGTCTGCAATACATATTTAATATGTGAATCAGTCAAGAAAATAAGCGAGGCAAGTTTGGATAGTAAATACGACTTTATATATTTTGTTCAAATATAGCCGATACAGCATATATATATATATATATATATATATATATATATATATATATATATATATATATATATATATATATATATATATATATATGCATATGCTGTATATATATATACAGTACTGTGCAAAAGTTTTAGGCAGGTGTGAAAAAATGCTGTAAAGTAAGAATGCTTTCAAAAATAGACATGTTAATAGTTTATATTTATCAATTAACAAAATGCAAAGTGAGTGAACAGAAGAAAAATCCATATTTGGTGTGGCCACCATTTGCCTTCAAAACAGCATCAATTCTTCTAGGCACACTTGCACACAGTTTTTGAAGTTTATGAAGGAGAATATATATATATACATATATAACAACAGAAAATGTTTTGGAAGTTCATACCGTATAGTTGGCAAAGTGTTTCTCGTCTCCGTCTGGTTTGCTGACTGGAGCATAAGCCAGTTTATATACCGCCCGTCATATTTGTTTTTGTTGCATTGAATTTGTTTTCAGAAAGTCAGACAGCAGTCATAGTGATGTTGTAATCACCATTTTAGTGTTTGGAGCATATTTTTTTTTTGTTTTGTAATTTATTTTCGGTTAAGTCAGAATCGGTGTTCAGCCATTTTCTCTTGTTGTAAGGAGTGCATGGGAGAAAGGTGTTCCTTTAAAAAGGGGTGGGACTGACAGTGATGTGTGCCAATCACATGACAGATGAAGACTATTGCCCAGTGGTGTAGGGATGTCTGGGCAATAGTTCAATCTATTTTTGCTCCTATGATGAGGTTTAAACTAATCACAGGCCAGAATATCCAACCACTGATTTATATAGTTGCAGTACTGTTTTACTGTGCTAGAATGTTGTGCATAAGTACTGGTCTAGGACAGGGAACCTCCAGAGAGTACACCCACAGTACAGAGGTGTGGGGCTACCGCCTCTGGGTGAGCACACATTGCATCTTGAAGAGTGAAATATTGAAGCTTTAGCTCAGAAAGAGGTGTGCGGCTCATAATGTTACAATGCTGGATCTATAAAACAAACTGTATGGGATGCAATTCACAGAAACGTCAGATGAGGCATCAACAAGAAACGAGACCCCAGAGATCCATATAGATTTACACCCTCTCCCACAATCAGCATGCTGAGCACTTTCAAAAACACAGCTTCCTGCCAGCTGCATGAGCTATAAACCAGCTGGGCTTGATGTATAGACTGAGGTTAGATCCACCTCAGTCCTCTGAGCTGACATTAGGCCTTATAGCAAAGACACTTTTACATGCTCTACAGTTTTCAACCTGGTTTACAACCAAATAAAGCGGCTGTTCATCAAAACCAGCACTTAACATGTGCGTGGAGAAGCATATCAGCAATTAGGGAATACTTAAAAATAAATACATGGAATGTTATGTCTGATTAAAAACCAGCGTCTTATTTCTCCATTTTAATGACCAAGCAGTTTTCAGAGCCCTCATAGGTTTGAGTCTAATTTTGCAAGTCTCTGTGGTAAAGAAGTTCAGAAGACTGCGTCTTGAATTGGTTACCTAGCTAGCTTTACAGTACTTTGAAATGAGCTGTTTCAGGTGTGATCAAGACCAAGTACTGGGACACAGGGTCTGTACTGACAGGGATCCAATCTGGCACTAATTGGTTTCAACCCTGTATTTGTTGGCTAAGCCAACAGTTTATAAATACAGGTTTGATCCATGTCAGTTTTGGCTAAAGTGCAATTTAATCTTTTCTATTTTCTACATTTGTGTTACTACTACATATACAGTGCACAATAACTAATTAAATCTAGTATTAAGCTAGTAATAAACTAGTATTCAAGTGCAAATAAACTAAATATAAGTAAGCACAGTGCTATATGAGTAAAACACTTTTCTAAAGGTCTGTACAGCAAAATACAATCTGCTTCTTTTGTGTGATATCAAAGCTGACAAATACTGTTATCATATATCGTCTCCCCATCTGAACATTTAAATTGCTTATTACTAGTTTTGCTCTATTACTGGGCTGCAGTGTGGAAGGTAGTGGGTTTGAGTAGCTCAGTGGTTAGGGTGCTGAGCTGCAGTGTGGAAGGTAGTGGGGTTCGGTAGCTTAATGAATAGTATTGGGCTGCAGTGTGGAAGATAGCGGGGTTGAGTAACTTAATGGTTATGATGCTTATTTGCAATTCAAAAGAAGAAAGATCAGATAAAGCTTATAGCTGCCTACTTTATCAAAACTGTGAGGAGGAATGAAGTTCCAAAGCTCTCTTTAGTGGCTATAAATTACCTGTAGAATTGCTGCAGTGAAAAAACAGCATAATAGCAATCACCATGCTGCTGACAGTTCCAGCAGAGAAGTATTCAAAAAGATATTCAGCAGCAACAAAAACAATACTATATATATAAGAAAACTAAAACAATATATGCCATCCATCCATAATCTTCTTTTAATTCTTTAATAACATTATCTAACAAGAAAATGTACAGTACTTATTAATGTACATTTACAAAAGTATTATATCAAACATTTCTTTGTTTAATATAAAAATGGGGAGTGGTCATGAGACCCCAAACACAAACAGGGCTTCTCAAGAACAGATGAAAAAAGATGAGAAAAGGAGTGTGTATACTTAAATGGTTTAAGAATGAGAAATGAATCTCTCTCTCTCTCTCTCTCTCTCTCTCTCTCTCTCTCTCTCTCTCTCTCTCTCTCTCTCTCTGGCTGACAGAAAACCGCTCTGACACTAGAAGTGGCAACACTGACAAACACGCATTGACATCCTTGACTACGACAGACACAGTCTCTAACAATAATGCACATAGTGACACATTCAATGATGCACTTACTGGCCTCCTTGCCCAGGCCTAGACCTGCATTTTCAATTGGTGTTAAATCCTTGCAGTTTCACTATACAGACAGGGAGAGAAAGACTACAGATTGAATGTAATGTTTTCATTTTGACTGCAGTTATGCTACAGGCAAGTTGCCTTTAATGGCTTCACGTTTAGTAGATGTGCTTCCTTTGAACAACAGCTGTGTAGGTGACAGTGAAGTTACAGTTGGATTTTAGACAAGCCACTACATTCCCTCTGCAGATACCCTTAAGATGAAGTATTGGGTTCTGTTCATTCCGCAGCTCCACAGTCAATGAGCTTTGCCTTTCTTTACTGCTATTAATTGAAATGAAACCCCAGAGAAGGGAACAGAAAGGCAAATAACTCTGCAGTGCTGACTGAAGCAGCCTGCCTGTGAGCTCAGTGCACAATAAAGTCCTTTTATGAGACAGGGAAGATGATAACTTATTGTTTAAGAGCTAAGTGATTTGCTGCTCAAACTTGGGAAAGATGAGAAAATAAACCACAGCCCCTGACTACATTTGTAACTAAACAATCTGCAAAGGTATGCAATAGAAGTCACAAAAACACCACAAACTGACTAGTAGACCAAACACACCACTGGACTAAATCCGGAACTCCTGGCTACTACAAAAGACATAAAGATCAGATGAATGATGAATTTTAGAGTATCTCTTTAGTCTTACGAACACCCTCCACTGATGTGTTTGCAACTTTGGGGTTCTACTGTAGAACCTACAGCACAGACATAGCCAAGTTGTGAACATCATACAGAATATCAATTGGATTAAATATTAGGAGTTTTACTGAACTTACATTTTTCACATAAACCACAAGCCAAGTAGACTTTCTGTACCCAGCTGCTTACCGTTTAAGCAGATTTAATGCGCGACAGTGTGCATTATCAGTTACGTTTACAATGCCTCTATTTAATCTGGTTCTGCTGTGAGTTGCCAGTGGAGATCTCTACCTCCACTCTAAACATCCTGATTAATCAGGGAGCAAACAGGCAGCAGCCTGACCCCTGCTATGTCACAAAAGACTGGAGGCTGCGGGGTTAAAATAGAGAACCTCCCCTCCCCTCACCTTCAAACTCACAGGCATGCGCTAGTTGACCTCCTACAGTATGTAGAGAGGATTGATGCTTTATGAATAGCATCAGGGAGGCAGGCTGACAGATAATGGCAGACATGTTATTCATCTGCAGATTCAGCTCTCTAATGAAAGCAAACTGTGACTGATATCTCTGCAGCTGACGACAAAAAAAAAATTCAATTAATCTAATTGGGTTGGAAATTCAGTGTGCAGTTATGAGATTTCTGTGCTGTGATCCCGGGAGCAGTTTAATGCACTTCAGCAGGTTCCCCCTGCACCCCTCTAATCACAAAAAGAGGCTTTCAAGAGAGATGAAAGCACAGAGCACATTCACCATAGCCCAGGGCTGGGTCACAGGTCTTTAAAATTTCCAAAAGGGAGGCGTGCCCTGGCTAGAATGTCCCATCCTGTCCCTCTTGAGAGTTAATCTCCTCTCTTTGAGATCAATTTCAATTGGTTGACAGGGGGTGCCTCTCTCACAGAAGGTGACAGATGCAAAATTGTGTTGATAAAGAACAGAAATAACTCATAGTTCAGAATAGATTATGAGCCACATAAAGGCATCTGCCAAATAAACAAATACTAATAATATATTGTAGATTATGAGGCTCACATTGAGATGTTATGGCATTTGCTTGGCACAAAATCAGATTTCACAATTGAAACTTATTTTATGCAGAAACAACACAAGAGAGTGAGGCGCAAAGCCTGATGTTTCTAGTTTATCAGCTGGGGCTGCTGGAGTGCCTTTTGCAGCAGAACAGCTTTAAGAATTTTTTTTCCTCTCTGTGATGCCTGTTTCATTCTTTGATTTTGTTTAGAGCAGGTTAGCTATAAATGCATACAATGCAAAAACAACGAGAGGACATAACAACTTGGCACCCAGCTGGAAATCACTTTGGATTTTATGGTGCAGCCCTTACTACAACAGCGTTCAATCAATGACTGATACAGTGAGAAAGAGCTCTTTTGGAGCTGAATAGCCTCACTGCGTAAAAATCAACCCCCTTTCTACAGCCTGCCTAATTCAATACAATGAAAACACCTCTAGTGCAGCCAGTATTAAAGGAAATTAGAATCAAATGCAGATTGATAACCAGAGAGCTGTTTTTTTGAGGAGCTGCAGATCAGACACTTCAACATTTAATAGAACCGTTACTGTATACTTATTTCATCCTGTATAGAGAATGAAGTGCAGGGTGGCAGTGCTGGAGAGTGGAGTGTTGTATTGCTTATTATGGGAGGTACAGCAAAGTGTAGTAAAGCACAGTGAAGCATGGTAAACAGAAGGCAAGCACAGAGTATGTCAAGCATTGAAAGGAAAATTTACTGCATGAATTTATCATGTAAAACTTTTCTATGGGACATAATGGGTAAACTCACATACCTTCTGATCCAGCCCTTGTAAAAGCCTGTATACCTCAGTTTTGGACCAGTAGTTTTTGATTTAGAATGGGTTTATGTTTACAAAAAGCTCTTGTTCTGTACAATGTAAATGGAAAAATAAACAATGACTCTGGCTAGTGAAAGGGTTCAGTGGGACCTGGCATTAAAATTGTTTAAAGTAAACAAAGCCCACTTAGTCAGTTGGGGCTATGCAATACAAACCCAAATACTGTACTTCCTCTTATTTATAACCTCTTTTATTCTACCTGGGCAAAAACACCTCAGTGAGCCATAGTATATAGTATACTACTATATAACCTGATTTCTGCTGTTAATCTTGCATGTGACCTGCAAACCTTTTGGAAAGGTTCTGTAATGCAGTGGTTTTTGGGAGTTTGAATGTAAAGCACTAGAGAACATATCAATAACACTGGTCATAAAGCAGCACCCCTACAATTAAAGGTCTGAATAGATGTCTGGGTGGAAGAGAATTTCACACACGAATTTCATCCTAGTGACGTATCCCCCTTATACAAGTCTAGTGTAGTATAAGTACAGCAAAGTGAAAGCATGGTAAATCTTACTGTAGGTAATCATTGTGAAGCCCAGAGTAGGGTAAAGCATAAAAAAGCTATGGCAAAACATAGTATAACCATAGGAGAAGCATGTGAAAAGTGCAAAATGACCTTGAAAAACTTCCAAGAACCCAGTCAGCTTTCATACTGGGGTTTAAAGGAAATAAGAACAACGCTGACAGGTACATTTAGGAGTTTCATCCCTTTTCCAACAGATCAAGCTTTTTTTCACATCAAGCCATGAGGGATGAGCTGTAAAATCCAGTTGCGCTCAGCAGATATGTGCCAATGGGAGAATCTGCAGGAAATATCATTTTTAAGATTTCTTCCTCCTTTTCAGCAGGTTTTTTGATGGCTTTGTTTACTTGCCTTCCCTTGGTTCCAATGCTGATGCAGTAGTAATCATACAGAGCCTATAGAGAAGCCACTATTGATCTCCTCATACACGTGTATCGAACAACCATCAATACAGCGTGCTCCAGAGAGCTCTATTGAACTTCTCTGTTTTAAAAACAGTATGTGACGACTGAAACAGAGAATTACTCAAAAAAAATAAAGAATATATTATGTAAGATACCTCGACTTTTATCACACCCATACCAACTTAGAAATCTATATTCATACCAAAAAAATATTTTATGAGGAATACAGTAGCAAAGTGTAATTTAATTTACTATATTTTTATCAGGGTAAAGTACATTTACCGAGCGGAATAAGCCCTACAGCTCAAATACAAACTCAATTCAGAAAGGCTTACCTTTCGCATTCCCCTACAACCTCCTGCTGGAATGAACTGCGATAGTGTCCAGGTCTTGGGAGGGAGAGTAGAAAAAACACACAGCACTTTATCATGATAGCGCTGTGGTTTTTTTAACTCTTATTGACTCACATGTAAATGCTATCCTGCGCAATGCCAAGATATGATCAGGGATAGTTTTATTTGCCAAGATATCATCTACCATGTACAAATAAGAATTTTAATAAAACCCTCCCTCTTCACTGCATTTTATTTTGCAAGAATGTTTTGATTCATTTCACTTTTTTTCTTAGCTAATAAATTATTTCAATGTTTTTATTTTCTTTTCATTACCTGTCCTAAATCCAGACTGTTATGGCAGGAGATGGTAGAAAATACACAAACTCGGCACCAAATGCATCGATACTGAACAAAAGAAAGCTGTGTGTCTGTGTGTCTTTGAAATTGAGTTCATTTGTTGGAATTGTAATTGCTTTTTTTTTTTTTTTTTTTTTGCCTGTTTGTGGCTGTCACTGACAGACGGCATGACAATAGTGCAGCTGATAGCATTACATGACCAAGCGAGGTTTGTAAGGAACATCCTAAACTTAAATGAGAAGATGATTCACCATCAAAGTCCTGGTAGACTATTCAGATGTAAGATGAACAATAGTTTAAGATATTTTTGATTTTTGATTTAACTGGCTGTGCTGCTATGGAATCCATTAGAAATATAACATCACTAAAGCACAAATGTTCCCAATGCATCATCAATTGAAGGTAATTTAAGAAGTTAAAGTTTCCAGCAGGACAATGCATAAATGAGTAATCAACTGAAAGAGTTCAGGCACTTCCTAATGAAGCCAGAAGTTAAAGAGCCCCTACATACTAAATACGAGGGGGAGACTGGGAACATGTTCTAATTCCTATCGGGTTATTTTAAATAGGACCACAAAAGACTGGCCAACCCCTCCACCTCTTTGATTGTGTTGTATTATTTATATACAACAGATTTATAGCAAAGCTGGTGATTTAAAACATTTTGACATCATAGAAGAAATACTATGGGTTTTTTTTTTTTTTTTTTTTTTTTTTTTTAAATCTGATCAGCAACGGTTCCTAAAAGCATCGTCTCACAATGTATAAGCCTGTTTTACTGCAGGCCTGTTTCCATAGAATTTTAATGCTCTTAAAACCAGGGTCAATAAATCACCCGAGTGGGAAGGAAACTCTGGTGGGACTAATGGAGAGTCAAAGAATGAAGTCAAAACAGCTGTGTTTGGATCGAGAGCCCAATAGAGCTCCATTGCTTTCACTGCTAATGTTAAAGTAAAGTGAGCAGTCCATTTACCATTACAATGCAATCTTAACCACACATGCACTAACATTACTATCATTAAGTGTTACAATCCAAGCTAGGTTTTATTGGGACATGTGTCACTTATATAAATGATATCATCATTAAAGTAATAACCCAGCAACTCTGCTGAACCACTAGTACTGATTAGAATCTGTACCATTAAAAAAAAAAAAAAAAAAAGTTTTGTTTTAGAGACACTCTAAACTTCACTGATACATAATTGAAAGAAATAGAGACAGTTGGTTTACACATCTATCATAGTGCTACATTATTTGGTTTCTACAGCTGCAGGGTCTAATTAGTGAGTCTACTATAATCAAAATGCTTTATCACCAAAAGAACCCTACACACTAATAGTGACAATAAAGTCACAGATTCAGATAAATAAAGACCCTAGACTTTGCTACTGGTCCTAATAACCATCCAAAGTGCAAACTCTGTTTACCCTGTAGAAAGAGCACAGTACAGTATCTATTTGCTACAAATACTGTAAGCTTAGGGCACTCCTGCAAACATAAAATAAAAAGCTTAACTGTGAAATCCAAAACACATGCTGGCTCCTACAAGAGGCAGAATGCTGGTGACTGCCAAAGTCCACGTTTGTAACAAAAACATATGATGTTGTTAAGGTTCAGTGGCGTGTCCTTACCTTTGTTGAGTGTCCCAGTGATGAATCTGTGGATAGAGCGGGCAAACTTCACCAGCTCCACTTTACACCGCTTGGCACAGCTGCTCATCCTGCAGACCAGATGGACCCAAGAGTGGAGAGTATATCCGCCTGTATTTCAAATGCCTGCCCTGTTTAAACAAGTCTACCCTTTACCTGCCCCACTCAGGACACTTGTCTTGATCAGAACTCTTCCTTAACAGCTGAACTAAAGACGGTTCCCAAATCCATTCAAGGAGAAAAGCCGTGGACTGTTCTTCTTTTCTGAAAGCGGTGCTGCAGTTGATAAAGTGTAATTGATCTGCTCTTTTCAAAGCCTTGTCGGGTTTCTGCTCCTCTCTCTCTCCTTGTCTGGGTTGTACAGGTAGGTAAAATCTTGCCGGGTTTCTGCTCCTCTCTCTCTCTACTTGCCTGGGTTGTACAGGATAGTAAAGTCTGTCTGGTATTTGATTTTCAGCACTACCAGTTGTGGACAGCTCCCTTTCTCACAAAGCAGCATGCGGTACACCTCCACTCACTCACAGAGGCTTGCTCTCTGGCGCTTGCTCTCTCTCTCTCTCTCTCTCTCTCTCTCTCTCTCTCTCTCTCTCTCTCTCTCTCTCTCTCTCTCTCTCTCTCTCTCACACACTTTCTCTTTCTCCCCTGTTATGTGTTAGGAGAAGTCAGTTTGTCCATCCATCCGTACAGGATCCTAGACTGTCCTGATAAGGGCTGTTGTCAGATGATTTGTTCCTAAATGGATTTCACTCTGCATTCTTCAGGGTATTTGGGGTAGGATAGAGAGGGGAGGAGGGAGGGCGAGGGAGGGTGAGATGGAGGGATGTATGGAGGGAGAAGAAGAAGAGGTGAGAGACTGAGACTGACTTATTTCAGACTTTATCTGTGAAAGCCTCAAAAAATACCACCAGATCCAGTCACAGTACTTCAGACAGATTGTCAGCAGGGGGCAGTCCCTATGCACGCGCCAACAATCAGCTTGGATACCCTAGAACAGGGGTTCTCAAACCCGGTCCTGGGGACCCCTGTGTCTCCTGGTTTTCATTCAAGCTGAACTCTGTCACTTGACTAAACCCTTAATTGAACTAATAATTTGCTTAATTAGACATTTGTAATTGTTTTCAGCTCTTAAATAGTGGCAGAGTTCAAGTTACTTATAACATGTTATAGCTAACTTGAAATCTGCAACTGTTTAAGATCTGAAAACAAGTAAAAAGATCACATTAAACAAATTATCAGTTCAATAGGGTATAGTTAAGTAATTGAGAGCTCATTTGGAATGAAAACCAGCAGACACAGGGGGTCCCCAGGATTGAGAAGCCCTGCCCGGGAAAGTGGCTTCTAATTACACAAACAGCTTCTGGATAATCAGTGACAAGAGTAAAAGAGTCAGTTCCTTTTAACAGGACAGAGGGTAAATGGATCGGTTTTCTCAAGACATCTGCAGCCTCAATACTGTGGCTGGTTACAGTCTATATTTAGCTTGTTACAAAAAAAAATATAGATTGGAAATGCAGATGTAAATATAGATGTGCGGTCAACAGAATAATTGAGAAACTGAGGATCATGGCTGGAGTGCACATTGAATACTGATGGATACTTCTGGCTTAAACAATATGTAAATTGGAGAGCACAAGCTCTAGGTAAATTTAGGAAACAAATAGGAAATAAAGTTAACTGTGAAATATTTAAGTACAAGAAGCATTAGGAGGCATGGCAACTGGTTCAGCAGAATACTAATTGGGGATATGTATAAAAAAGTCCACTCCCCACCCCATCATCCTTGTAGCCTGTGATAATACCATAGTCACACGATCTATTTAAAAAACAAACCGGTATTAACTGTTTTACCATTTATAACATTCTGAAAGAACTACTGCTTTTCTGTCCACACCTGATGTGAATAATTTATTGTGAAGTTAAGCTTTGAAAATGAAGTGATAAAAGCTGTTGTCAGATTGTTACAAATGTTCAATTGAAATATAGGTGTAGGTCAGCTTTGTGAGCAGTGATGCTGTCCCAGGTATGGATTATCCCTTAAATCAGCATCCCAGAGACGACTGGGCAGGGAAAGCAGTGTGCTGTTGAGGGGGAGATAAATAACACACTGGCTGTTTTTACAAAGGAAAGCAATCCTTCATGATATTGTGTGTAAATTGCTCTGGGGCTGGGAGCAGCCACGAGCAGAAATGCAGATTGTAATACAGCCCAGGATTGTTACAGCCTGGTCCTTCAGTCTATTTCTTCTAGGTGTCTGTTTGACATTTATCCACCTTTTGTCTATAAATCCCTCTGCTTGTTACATTCTGTCCAACAGTCTGGCTGTGATTCGAAACAGCTGTAGAAAATTGTTGCCATCACAATTTTTCTGCACTGTATGTAATGCAAATTCACAACGACGCAAAAGAGGTCATGCATTTTAAAGTGACAGTTAAGGAAGCACCATTTGCCATGTCCCCTGTGAGAACATGGCCTATCAGCTTATGTAATCGTGCTTTTTGAAAGCAGCAGTAGAGAGTGTATAGAACTCTTAGATCAGGATAGGATGTCTGAATGAAGCAAGTTCCTTGTGTGGAGCAGTAATACCCAGACAGTCCCTAAAAGAAGATAATGATATGCTCCCTTTACACAGAGAGCCAGTCTCCTGGTGCAGCTCTCAACACCAAATATCCATTCTCAATTTCAAAAGAGTAAATCCAGGTAAACAGAGTGCTCCACTGCTGCTGCCAGACACTGGAAGTAATTCATTAGACATTGATTCCGTCTTTAGCTGTGCTTCTGTGGTGTTAAAGTCTCCATTCAAGCTGGCATTGCCAACCCCATAGAGAACGAGAGAGAGAGAGAGAGAGAGAGAGAGAGAGAGAGAGAGAGAGAGAGAGAGAGAGAGAGAGAGAGAGAGAGAGAGAGAGAGAGAATTAGATCGCATATCAATATTTTGTTTTGTTTTTGGTTTCATGTGGTCTATATAATGGGTTCAACATGAAATCAAATGGTTCAGAACCTTCAGGAGTTTTCATCATTCAAAGTAAGTTGGGTACCCTTAATTAATGCACAAGTGCAGTGGATCCCAAACCAACAATAGTGTGTTCATATATATATATATATATATAATATATATATATATATATATATATATATATATATATATATATATATATATATATATATATATATATATATATATATATATATATAGTGGGGTAGCCAAGACTGACTAGCGGCAGAGACAGCAAACACCCACAGACAGAGTTATCGTTAAACAGAACAAACCAAAATCCTATCTTCACTTGAAGATACTAACTTCACTATATTGCAGTCCCTAACTCACACAGGAAAGGTAAGCTGTTTTCCTGTTTCAAATCCAGTTTATCAATTTAATCCCTCCATACTTATCGGGAAATGTAATTTCCCCAGCCACTTCGGCCATGACGCCTATAAGGAACTACAAGTTTTTCACCTTAACAGGGGAACATAGATCTTGTCAGCCTCAGACTGACACACTTATTAGCTCTCACTGCCCCACTATATATATATATATATATATATATATATATATATATATATATATATATATATATATATATATATAGAGAGAGAGAGAGAGAGAGAGAGAGAGAGAGAGAGAGAGAGAGAGAGAGAGAGAGAGAGAGAGAGACAGAGAGAGAGAGAGAGAGAGAGAGAGAGAGAGAGAGAGAGAGAGAGACGTGCTCAAATTTGTTGGAACCCTTACAGCTCATTGAAATAATGCTTCATTCCTCCTGAAAAGTGATGAAATTAAAAACTATTTTATCATGTATACTTGCATGCCTTTGGTATGTCATAGAATAAAGCAAAGAAGCTGTGAAAAGAGATTAATTATTGCTTATTCTACAAAGATATTCTAAAATGGCCTGGACACATTTGTTGGTACCCCTTAGAAAAGATAATAAATAATTGGATTATAGTGATATTTCAAACTAATTAGTTTCTTTAATTAGCATCACACATGTTTCCAATCATGTAATCAGTCATTCAGCCTATTTAAATGGAGAAAAGTAGTCACTGTGCTGTTTGGTATCATTGTGTGCACCACACTGAACATGGACCAGAGAAAGCAAAGGAGAGAGTTGTCTGAGCAGATCAGAAAGAAAATAATAGACAAGCATGGTAAAGGTAAAGGCTACAAGACCATCTCCAAGCAGCTTGATGTTCCTGTGACAACAGTTGCAAATATTATTAAGAAGTTTAAGGTCCATGGAACTGTAGGCAACCTCCTTGGGCGCGGCCGCAAGAGGAAAATAGACCCCAGATTGAACAGAAGGATAGTGCAAATGGTAGAAAAAGTACCAAGGATAACTGCCAAAGAGATACAAGCTGAACTCCAAGGTGATGGTACATCAGTTTCTGATCGCACCATCCATCGCTTTTTGAGCAAAAGTAGGCTCCATGGAAGAAGAAAAAAAAGGTAGACTGGAATTTGTTAAAATGCATATTGACAAGCCACAATCCTTCTGGGAGAATGTCCTTTGGACAGATAAGTCAAAACTGGAGCTTTTTGGCAAGTCACATCAGCTCTATGTTCACAGATGAAAAAATGAAGCTTTCAAAGAAAAGAACACCATACCTACAGTGAAACATGGAGGAGGTTCGGTTATGTTTTGGTACTGCTTTGCTGTGCCTGGCACAGGGTGCCTTGAATCTGTGCAGGGCACAATGAAATCTCAAGACTATCAAGGCATTCTGGAGCGAAACTTACTGCCCAGTGTCCAAAAGCTCTGTCTCAGTCGCAGGTCATGGGTCCTCCAACAGGTTAATGACCCAAAACACACAGCTAAAAGCACCCAAGAATGGATAAGAACAAAACATTGGAATATTCTGAAGTAGCCCTCTATGAGTCCTGATCTGAATCCTATCAAACATCTATGGAAAGAGCTGAAAAGTGCAGTCTGGAGAAGGCACCCATCAAACCTGAGACAGCTGGAGCAGTTTGGTCAGGAAGAGTGGGCCAAACTACCTGTTAACAGGTGCATAAGTCTCATTGAGAGCTACAGAAAACGTTTGATTGCATGATTGCCTCTAAAGGTTGTGCAACAAAATATTAGGATAGCGGTCCCATCATTTTTGTCCATGCCATTTTCATTTTTTTTATTATTTACAATATTATGTTGAATAAAAAAATCAAAAGCAAAGTCTGATTTCTATTATATATTGAATAAACAATGGTGGATGCCAGTTACGTTTGTCAGTTTCAAGTTATTTCAGAGAATTGTGCATTGTTCGTTGTTTGTGGAGGGGTACCAACAAATTTGAGCACGTCTGTATATATATATATATATATATATATATATATATATATATATATATATATATATATATATATAAAACGCTTCTAAGAGTGCAGGATGCAAGTCTTTGTCTATCAGAAGATTTGCATTCAAAGTGTCCTTTACGTGTGCAAACAGTGCAGCCTGTGGTTTATCTGGGTGAATTCTTAAACAGCTGGACACAAGTCGCTGCTGTGATTCTCATTAACACCTACAGAGAGAGAGGGAGAGGACGAGAGAGAGAGAGAGAGAGAGAGAGAGAGAGAGAGAGAGAGTTAGTAAATTGAGACAGTAAATTGCTTTCGGTTTTATAGATGATATATTCCCTTCTGAGTACTCGAGCTAATTTCGCCTATATTGACAGTTACTGTGTACAGACTAAGCAAGAACAATTAAAAAATTTCAAAGGCTTCTGCCCTACACTCCTCGCTACCCCACTTAATAAGATTTCTACAGCACTAACTGTTCATTACATATAGGCATATATATATTGTGCAATCTCTCGTAGTTTATAAAAAGGGACAGCCCCATTAATGTCCAGTTCAGTTCAACATCTCTCAGCTTATTCCTAAAACCTGCTGCAGCATTAATAAACAGCTCAGAGGCAATTACTGCTGAGGGCTTCAACTGAACATCTCCCGCAGTTCCTGCTGACATGTGTTACTGTTTTATAGTGTATCTGAAGTTGGCTTTCATATTGCAAAGCTAGGTAGATGTGATATGTATTTGATGCCATATACCTGAAAGGTAGGATTGTAAAAACTGTTCAGGGAACACTGTTTGCCTCACATATATGTGTGGAGGGCTAAATGACAAGTTTAGAAAGTGTAAATTATCTGCACACTGACACAAACTGCTGAAATAAAGGTATGATGTAATGAATAAACCTGCACCTAGTGAAACATCAATCCTATTTCAATTAGCACTTGGGATCAAGTAATGCAAACAGAAGATCTGGAAATTACTTTACATGCAGAATAGATACTATGCTGATGCAGGCTTTTTCAGTTGGTGCCCAAACGTGATAATCAATAAAGTAAAGTTGGGAAACTGGGTTTCTAACGGCATTAAATGAAGTTTGCTGTTGGCCATAGTCTTGTGAGGTTCCTCTTTGCAGAACTGGGGAGGTCAATATAACAGAACAAGCAAGGCACACTCACATGACTGGTTAATTTAACATGTGAATGACAGAACAGACATTAATAAATAACGAACACGTAATAAATAACAGTTGCATCTCCCTGTTCAAGGTCAGTTTTAGCTTTCACGTTCAATTGGTAGGTGTTCCAGAACTTCACAGATTACTGATCTACAAGGAAAAGTCTTGAAAGTGATAGTTCTGTGCCACTCTGGGAAGCAGACATTGATTCCTATTCCAACCCCACAGCCATTGAGAATGTCCTCCCATCATGTAGAATCAGTGATGTCATGACTGCTCACTGTTGCCTTGACAGTGCCAGGGCAGGTGTTTCCAATTTTCAGTCCAACTGTTGGCAAAACCATATGCATGAACAAGAGTAATATTAAACTAAGTGTAAAAAAGAAAAACTAGAAAGAAACTGAGCAGAACACGCACTTGTTGTTTCTTTTTTTCATTTTCAACCAGGGGTGAATCAGTCAGAATTCTACGACAGCCCAGTTTGTCAAAACTGTCCTTTTTTATGGCAGTAGCTAGAAATAGTAACAATCTCAATATTTTTATCTGAGGGTTTTATTGGTTGATATCCCACATGCATATTGAGCATGCATAATATACACCTGTTCCTTGGGTGATAAATTAAGCTGTTTAAATTCAGACAGGCTGTAATCTTGAAGATTTATACATGCCCATATATACCCAGACACTGGATCATTGTTTAAAAAAAACTGTAAGCAGTTCAGCTTTGCTATCTACGTCAAACCTGAGCAACACAGAAGCCAGCTTGCTGACATTGAGGAAGAAAGCTTGCCTGGAAATGTTGACCCCCCACACTTCACAGCACTGAGGGGAACTAAATCTTGACATGTAAAAATACACTAGTAAGCAATAGAATTAAGGCCACTGCTATAGATTAATCAAACATTTCTATGCATTAGAAGTATTTGTCTGCTCAATTTAATGCATGTAACTTGCATTATAACACTATAAACTGGAAGCTTATAAAATGTTAATGTAATTGACTTGTATTTGCCACAGCTGTGCTTTTTCTGGCACTCCTGTGATAGAAGTATGACTTCAAGGCATTAAAAGTCCTGAAAGCCGCAATAGCTCCTTCATGCGAATACAAAGTCATAATGAGCTGCATTCAGTACAAATTACTACCAGAATTGAATAGCTAATCAGTGATGTATCGACAATTTATGAACCCTAAACTCCTGACTAAGACATTAAAGGGAATAACAGTTTGCTAACTGGTTCAATCAAAAAGCCTCATTATTATTTATAGAACTTTTTTTTTCAAACTCTGTTTTCATGAATAAAACATGGTTTGACATCATTGATTTTGTCTTAAAGTAGATTATTGTCTGCTTTTCTTTAACAACAGTCTAGGAAAGTTGTCAAGGCACCAAACCTTACATTATAAATAAAACAGACTTTGACTTTATTAACTCCTGAGGTAATCCTTTGTGAGCATGAATAATATTTTATACAGTAAAACCTTCATAAACCAAATGTCCCATATTTCCCAGAAATTCCTGTATAATACACATCTAACAATGAATCCTTAAAATAATGTGTTATTTATGTATTTATTTACAATTGTATTCATCGGAGAAACCATATGAGCTACAAACAGCTTGTTTATAAAAGCGTCCCAGGAGGGAGGCAGGAGCAAGTTACCATTACACACAAGCATGAAGTGAGCACACAGTTTTGCCATGCATTCACTTCTTATCACGCTCATTCACAAGGCTGGTTCAAATACTCTTAAAATGAGAAAGTGACACTGTGCAGTTCTATGGGTAGTTTATTCCGGTCTGAGGGGCAGCTGAAACAAAAGCTTCCCTTCGATAGTACTGCTCATTGTGGCTTAACGTGGTTGTTTAATTGTTTGCGTCAGCTGTGCACAGCCTGTGAATGAAGCAGGTTCTATATTGTGGAAGGATCTGTTGTGAGAACCTCTGTATATTTTTAAAGATTCAGAGCCTGGTTTTCTGCATCAACAGAGCACATGATTAAACAAAGATAAAATCATATTAATTTAATAATGCAAATGAACAAGAGATCATGCTTAGAAGGCAGTTTGGTCCAGTGGTTAAAGTCCAGGGCTTCTAACCACAAGGTCACCATTTCAAATCCCACCTCTGCCACTGGCTCACTGTGTGACCCTAAGCAAGACACTTAACCTCCTTGTGCTCCATCCTGCAGATGAAGTGTTAAATCAATGTCCTATTGTAAGTGACTCTGCATATAATGCACTGTTTACAGCCTACCTCTGTAAAGTGCTTTGTAATAAAAAGATAACAATAATAAATATTATCGTGTGACCTGAAACTTAGGCCTGGGAAAAGAATCTTTGTATTAATGGTTTTAATAGATATTTCTCCCATTGCTATTTTTATTTTTTTATTGTGTTTCAGAGAAGGCACACGGAGGTGACACTGGTTGTTCTTGTTGTTCTTACTGTTATTATTCATTTTTATTATTACATTTATGATTTATTTCTTTATTTATTTTTAAATTGAGGTTTGATACAAAGTACTCAATCAGGGCAGAAAACCAGGACTTGATTCCATGGAAACCTGCAGGGGCGGTCTTGGTAAATATCCACTCTCAGTAGTTTTGTATACTGCTTTTTCAATGCACTTTCTGTGCTTTTTTCAAAGCAGATTTTGTGCTTTTGAAAGAATACCACAGGTCTGTGAGTGGTAATCTTGAGCAAAGACTTTTATAATTTGAAACTAAAAGAGAATTTTTTTGTCACATGTGTCTTAAAACATTGCAGCCTGGTGGTTTAAATGACAAACTAGGGTTGTCTTGTTTCCTATCAGCATGCTTGCATGTATTGATAGGCAGGGTGGCTCGCTGGATGCAATTTCCCCTCTGTGTATTTTCAATTGATAGATATTATAACTGTAGGAAGTATTGGCTGGGATATGTATAATTCACATTTTCTTTTCCTCAGTTCTGACCATTCCAGCATTCTGAATGTCTTAAATGCCTTAAATATTGATAAAATCATGTATTAATGATTTCGTCCAATTTCAGATGCATTAGATTGTCTGAAAGGAATCAGTAATTGTTTATAGCTGGGACACTACACGTGCATTCATTGCCTTGACTAATATTTGAAATCGTGATGTGTAGTTCAGTCACATAGCACTGAGGATAGTTATAGTTGCAATTGAAACATCTGCACTTATTTGTACTTTGCACTTTAATTGCATTTGCACCTTATGTAGAAATAAAAATAACTTTTGTTTCTGCATTAATGGCTTTTTGGAGTTTTTTTTTTTCATCCAGCATTACAGAAAACAAGTCTATTTCTACATGCTTTCCATCTGTTTATTGAGACGTACATTCCCAATAAATGCATTAATTTAAGCTGCAATAACTTCTGGGTTAGATATACTGCAAAGACACATATTGGTTCCTTCAATTTAGTTCTAAATGTTTGTTCCAAAGACAATAATATACTCTACTTCTCAATGTAACAACTCTGATCAGTACAGCTGAGGGTTTCTTTTTTTAATCTTCTGTTCTTGAGTCACAAAGGGGTTTGGGTTTCGTGAAAGACAAGGAGTGTTCTGAATAAGCTTGCACGCTCACATTAGTATTTTCCTGAGCAATGTAGCAGAGAGAGTTAGTGCATCATCTGGGATGTAGTTCAATCTAATGCTGTATTGGTTTTCCAAGAATCTCAATTCCAATGAATTCCTGGAAGACAACAGTGAATTATATTAGAAACAGCAACAGCAAGAAAGGCGTGACAAAAACAATTACCACAATAATATATCATACTCAGCAAACTGATCCAGATCTTATACACTGAAAATCAGTCATGAAAAACATCTCCTTGTGATATGTCAAGTGTTTCCTAATGAAGAAAATGAGAAAACTTACCGTACATTGTGTACATTTACTTCTATAATATAATATAGTGTAATATAATATCATATAAAACTGGTGTGAGTTATTTTTAATACAAACAGTTGTCAGGACAGTAGCCAGGGAACAAAGAAAACATCAGATGCTCCGTAGAACACCTGACAGTAATACGATATTAATTCTGTTGTCTCACAGTTTTTAACCCCTGTTCCTTCTCCAGCGCTACACTAAGACCCTGATTGACGTCAGCTAATGCAGGCTGTAAAACAGGCCAAGCTGCAAGTGCCAGAGAGCTCTGATTATTCTTTTTAATCTATATATAATTAAGTAAGGACTTGGTCGAACTTGGCAGCTGCTCAAACTCCTGCACTTGAGGCATGTGATGATTCAGCATTGCGGGTGGAGGAATGCAGTGTTTAATGTCTTTAGGAGAGTTTCAGGTTAACCAACCATTTGAATTCTAATCTCAGGGAGGTCTACCCTTTAACTCAGTATTAAACTCTGTAAAACACACATTGTGTACAGTATGTATTTAATATCAACAGAAGCACTTTAGATTAGCAAGCAACTTGACCACCTGAACTGTAACCTACCATGGTTTTGGACTGAGACGGCACTTTTATACTGTATGATTTCGCTAATGTGTAGGAAAATTGGAAATTTAACAGAAACTGTGAATAAATTCAAACTGCAAGCATATGTCAACTTTAATTTGCACTTTACTTGACTCGGAGTTTCTGAATTTATGGATAAGACAAAAAACAACAGAAAAGTTTACTACTAACTACCTATCTCAGGCATTGAGATGAAACATTGTGTTTACAAGTAGACCAGTTTTCTTGATTCCAGTGTGGTCCACATGTTGCAGAACAGAAAGACAGATATAAAAAGAAAACCAGATAAACATATACAGATAGCGTGGGAGTCAAGCAATTGCATTGTGTCAGCATGAAGATACATAAACACGTGACATGCGTGACAAGATTTAAGGGCTGTCAAAAGCAGTCGTGTATCATGACAATCTATTGCAATGGACCAATCTGATTGGTTAGAAAGGTTTGTAATGCAGTACGTATGTTTTTATTTTACTCTAACGTGCTCCTAAATTAACATACTATGCTAAGGTGTAGCTGTAGAGGAGTCAGAAACACATTATCCATTTACCAAATATGTTGTCTGAAAACAGCGTTTGTCAATATATAAGATATTTAAGGTTTTGAGCTTTGTATGCTAGCCAGCAATATTCCAAACTCACATAATTATCATTTTGAATATAACCACCAACAATTCTAATAACCACCAGCACTAGTAATTAATTGCAGTCATTGTTCTTTACATTTGTTAGACTTTAGTTTAGCAGTACTTTTGCAGTAGCTGCAATCTCAGTCTATTGCCAAAACACTTCTGCAACCCAGGTTTAATTAAGTACTGTAATTCATCTTTTTCATCCAAATTGCTAAAGTAAAAAAGCAATTAGGATTGAATGTGATTTCTATTTGTTGATGTGTACTACAGCCCAATTCAAATACATTTTTAGTAGCTTTCAAAATAATGTTATAAACGCATCAACTGTGGATCTGTGGCAATGTTGCCCTGCCCATGTGTATATCTGTGTTATATGTTGCGTGTGGTGTGTTAATGTTGGTGTATTGTAGTTGGTACACGGGATATAATATGGGTTATGCACTCGAGTGAATTTTTATTTGTATTTAGGCATGAAGATTGCACAGCACTTCACGTGCACAGGAAATTGCATTAGATGAATTCACATCTTGTTGTACCGAGACTCCAATTGAATGATTGATTAGCAATTGAGTCTCGGAACAGCTGCATAAAAGCAGCATGTTTTCACTCATTTGGGGTTGTGTTCATGGCGAAAGAACGGGAGAGAGATGGAGAGAAAAGCTAAATAATTAATTGGACCAGCACGGTACTTGTTTGTTTAGTGTTCAGCCCTGTGTGTTAATGTCTGTTTGTGTTGTTTGTCTGTTTATTCAGAACCCTGATTTCATTGTATAAAAGTCATCTTGTGTTTTTTAATTTCCTAATCTGACTCTGTCTTAGTATCCACCTCTAATATTATCTTGTGACATTTATCCAGCAGCACTAAGCACAAATCAAGTCACCATTCACACTTTATAGGGAAGAGATTTTGGCAACAGTCTGTGCACATTGCTCCTGTTCTAACTTGTGTGCATTCGCTCATTCCCTTTTCCCTAAATCTTGGTACTGTAGGGATGAATATATTCCCATAAAAAATGAAATTCTGCAGCAGCGGAAATATGAAAAAGTTCACTTTCAGAGAGAAAATGACATCTGGATTGTTGCACTAAACAATAAACAATAATCTTCTAATGTCCCTGCAATACTCTGCTAATTAAATTCAATTACACCCCTTCTGCGGCGATGCTTGGCCGACCACATTAATTGTGTTGGTATGTGTTTCTTGTCAGTACAACAGACTCAGCCTTTAATATAGGGCAATTGGAGATACCAAGGGAATAGAATAGGAAAAACTAAGACACATATTGGTTATGTAAAGAAAGCCTAACTGTACAATATGAATATTTTTCATAATATGAAACATAGTAAAATACTCTCTAAGTCATTCTTAAAAAAAGGACATCAATTGTATGTGGATCACAGCTACAGTCGCTCATCAGCTCTTTAGTTTAACTTTGAGAAACATGCTGATTCATGCTCTGGAGTATTTTTAACTTAGCTTGATAAAAAAAAAAAAAAAAAAAAAGCTTTTCCCTCAGCAGTTTGCTATAGCAATGCTATCGATCACCACAATACAGAGGTGTACTGTATTATTGCTTTCAAAAGCAGATTGTACTGTCAAACTATTGTGGCTGAAGGGGAGCATGTCCAGTCCTAAAATTTGGCAGCAGAAGGTGCTACTAGGTTTGAGAAATCTTCTGACAGGTGAATACCAAAATTTAAAATACTGATCACAACTACTGGTATATTAGAAATATGTAATATAAACAATACTAAAGAGAATATTTACTAAACTACTTTAAAAATGAACACCCGTAAAAAAAAAAAAAATGTATTGAAAAACTTTTTCAATAAAAAGTGCTGCTTTGTTCCTGTCGCAACATATGGGTTCTGCAGATATTGCTGTTATTTGTATTCCAAAATAAACTATTACCAGCAAAAAAAATAAATATTAAAAGCAGCGAAATTTTTGGAAACTGGGGTGAATTTGAACATAAATTACAAAAAGCTGTGCATTATTATTTGACAAACAACATAGCTCTTCTTTAAATGTTGCAAAGTCAGCTAGAAATAACTTAAGGACATGTAGATGTCATTTAAATTAAGATGCTCTTGAATTGAAACAATAACAGTTTTAATTGGTTTTTGAAAAAAAGTAAACATGCCCATGATCTGTAAATGACAGAGCTGTCCTTGGGTGGCATGTTCAGTGCTAGGATGTAGTGGCGGTTCATTGACCAGAGACTGCCTCTGTAATTGCTATTTACCCATCACAGCAATATCCAAGGTTGGCACTGAAATCAATCAGGCTGAACAGAGCAAATAATTTAACATTTAAAACCGAGTTATCAGCAGCTTGGGTATTGGATTAATACAGATGAGAATAGAGTATTGTACAGTAAATACTCTTAGTGGTGGGGTCTCTCACAGTAGAAAAAAAAATAAAAGAGGCAAAACGTAATCAATGTGCTGTATAACATGCTTGGTAATGAAGAAGAAAATAACTTGCATTCTAGAGAATCCCAAGCTCATTGGAAGGAATACAGGACTACTGCTTTTGTTTTGTATCTGGAAGCCTGCAATTGATTCCTGAATTCCACTCTCACTCTGAGCACTGACAGTGCACGCAAGACACTCTTATGTAAACCTGGGCTAAAATGGAACAATCTAAGTGCTTTTAGAAACTATCTTGTGTTCACTTGACTAAGCCAAACTCATTGCCCCTGTCTTAATGGATTATGTGAAAGCAAGGTAATACCAGGCCTTTCCTCACCCCAATCCTTTGCTGAGAGCACTCAGCTGACAAGAGGTCCTAAGATGGCTAATGTATGTTTTACACTGTGGCAGGCTGGCGAGTGGATAGAGGCCCAGAGACAAACTGCAGTTCAAAAAAATAACTTTTATTATAAATAAACACAAAAATGAAAGGGCACAAGGGCCAAAACAAAGCAATTTAAACACAAAAGACAAAAAAACAAAAACTTACAAAAATAACAATTTCCAGGCTGGGCAATGCCTTCACTGGATTCAAACTTTCCAAACAACCAAAAAACCAACTTGCTTCCTCAGCTCCCTCCTCCAAATGAGAAGCAGAGGCCTCCTTTTATGTCAGGTGGCTGGGCGCTGATTGATCGTTAATTAAACTAATCATCTAATCAACCCCAGCCACCTGAACACAATGAACCCAGGCAAGTAGGGGAATTTAACCCCATCCCTGCCAATTTCTAAAGGGCAGAGCTGTGCTCTGCCACACACCTCCCCCCATGTACAACGTACACCGGCCCCCTCCCCAAGAGTCCAATTATGTCCCTTGGGTGGGCTGTTATGGTGGGTGGTGGTGGGCGGGGTTGATGTCTGAGCCCCCAAGCCTTCTTTGGTTTGATAGTGCGGCGACGGCGGCCCGGCTCCCTCTGGTGGCGGAGGCGGCGATAGAGGCGGACCCTCGGCAACCCTAGAAAACAAAAAGGAGACACCAGCAGTCCCAAGCGATGCGAAGCAGCAGGCAACCCCAGGCGATGCGAAGCAGCAGGCAACCCCAGGCGATGCGAATGTGTCATCCCTGAGCGGAGCGAGCGTGGTATCCCTGGGCGGTGCAAGGCAGGCATCCTTGGGCCATAGCTCCTCCCCTCTGGGCTCTGAGAGCGGCGGCTCCTCCCCTCTGGGCTCTGAGAGCGGCGGCAGCTCCTCACCCCTCTCTGGCTCTGGGAGCGACGGCAGCTCCTCACCCCTCTCTGGCTCTGGGAGCGACGGCAGCTCCTCACCCCTCTCTGGCTCTGGGAGCGACGGCAGCTCCTCACCCCTCTCTGGCTCTGGGAGCGACGGCAGCTCCTCACCCCTCTCTGGC
The DNA here is from genome assembly GCF_017654505.1 of Polyodon spathula. NCBI lineage: Eukaryota > Metazoa > Chordata > Actinopteri > Acipenseriformes > Polyodontidae > Polyodon > Polyodon spathula. The sequence goes on along the minus strand of NC_054555.1, from coordinate 7,519,035 downwards.
TCTGGGAGCGACGGCAGCTCCTCACCCCTCTCTGGCTCTGGGAGCGACGGCAGCTCCTCACCCCTCTCTGGCTCTGGGAGCGACGGCAGCTCCTCACCCCTCTCTGGCTCTGGGAGCGACGGCAGCTCCTCACCCCTCTCTGGCTCTGGGAGCGACGGCAGCTCCTCACCCCTCTCTGGCTCTGGGAGCGACGGCAGCTCCTCACCCCTCTCTGGCTCTGGGAGCGACGGCAGCTCCTCACCCCTCTCTGGCTCTGGGAGCGACGGCAGCTCCTCACCCCTCTCTGGCTCTGGGAGCGACGGCAGCTCCTCACCCCTCTCTGGCTGTCGTAAAGGCAGCTCACCCCTCTCTGGCTCTTGGGAAGGCGGCTCACCCCCCCACCATGAGGGCAATCTCTGGGAAGGATGCCGGGTGGTGGTGTTCCTCCCACTGTTCCCACCTCTCCCCATCTCGACGCCACAGCGTGTTGATAACCATGGGGAGATCGTGGACGAGGTCTGCCTCAGGGTGCATCAACCAGTCCCAGATCTCCTGGGACGGTGGTGAAGGTGGTGGTGCTGGAGGTAGTGGGGTGGCCCCTGATGCCCGGGGTGAATACTGCACCTCTTCCTGGGCCTCGTTGTAGGGGCATCCTGCCCAGTTGTGGCCGTCCTCCTCACACCGGCCACACCAGTTTGCCGGTGGCACATCTGGGCAGGACAGTCAACGATGGTCCTCCTTCCCACACCAGGAACACCAAGGGAAGAAGCTGGCCGGGTACTCCAGCAGTGGCTGCAGCAGCTTACATTTCTTCAGCTGCTGCTTGTCCTGCCTTTGCCGCTGTCTGTTCTTCTTTCCCATTTTTTTTTTTTTCAAAAAAAAAAATTATCCCAAAAATTAAAAAAAAATAAAAATACTGCTCTGTGCCTCTAGGTAGCACTATCCCACTCCTAACACCAAATGTGGCAGGCTGGCGAGTGGATAGAGGCCCAGAGACAGACTGCAGTTCAAAAAAATAACTATTTTATTATAAACACAAAAATGAAAGGGCACAAGGGCCAAAACAAAGCAATTTAAACACAAAAAGACAAAAAAACAAAACTTACGAAAATAACAATTTCCAGGCTGGGCAATGCCTTCACTGGATTCAAATTTTCCAAACAACCAAACAACCAAACAACCAAACAACCAAACAACCAAACAACCAAACAACCAAACAACCAAACAACCAAACAACCAACTTGCTTCCTCAGCTCTCTCCTCCAAATGAGAAGCAGAGGCCTCCTTTTATGTCAGGTGCCTGGGCGCTGATTGATCGTTAATTAAACTAATCATCTAATCAACCCCAGCCACCTGAACACAATGAACTCAGGCAGGTAGGGGAATTTAACCCCATCCCTGCCAATTTCTAAAGGGCAGAGCTGTGCTCTGCCACATACACATTGAAAGAATATGTATTACATATGGCATTTAAATGGAATGCGTAACGAATATGCATAGCAACTTTGCTGCACAGCTTGAGTTCGCTTGTTATCAAGTTTCTTGTACTCGTTCATTCCCGGCGTCTCAATGTTAATTGTGAATACTGTACATTGCATGCAGTAGCTAGAGAATGTATCATAGACATGCCGGGACAGCTAACTGAAGCCTGCCTGGGAACTACCTGAAACACGTGACCAATATGTCTAGGTTTTAAAAAAACAAACAAACAAAAAAAAAACATACAGTTGAATCAAGTCACTTGGCACCACCTTAGTCCCCATCAACCTAACCTACCAATTTACCTATCTGTCATCCGAATTTTTGGAAGGTAACTCTATATAATACAATATTCCATATTTAGAGAGTCGGGATGCTTTATACTTCTATAGCAAGGCAATCAATAGGGAATACAATATTATCGTTTCTTTATAAATATGTCGTATTTGCATGCAGGCCTTTTGCTAAGTATGTTCCATCCGCAGCATTGGAATTAAAAAAAAAAAATCTGTTTTTGTGTTTATTTGCTTTATAGCCATATTGTTTGTGGTCAATAAAGCAAATAATAATAATGTTTTGGTTGTTATTGTAAGATCAAGTTCTTGTACAGTAGTACAAATTAACAATACAGTTAAAATGCAAGGTTGTAGTTAATGCATATCCCATAAGTTAGCAATAAAGTAAGTACAGTATTTATTGAACGTACTCATGACTTCTAGGTAATGTTGCATTTTACTCACCCAAAAAAATAAAAGATGACTCACAGTGTCTAAATTACAGAGTAATTACTCAATGACCCAAAACCGTATCTGGAGCGCTGGGTCCTAATATGCTAATGTACGATCCTGTCATATGATACTGTTCAAGTCAGAAGCACTAAGATCTGCAGCATCCCCTACCAGAACTGAGGATAACAATGATAACAATGGCTCTTTCCATCTTTTAGGTTTTGCAATACAAGTTTTAGCTGACTCGAGGGCAGCAGTTTGGTCTGGCAGAACCATATAATTTGTTTCTTGCAATCACAGTACAATTGGTATTTCAGTGGTAACTGATCCAGAAAATCTAATCTATCTTCTGCTTATGCAACTTGTCCATAAGCCTTTCTCCAACCAACGCACAGTCCAATGGGAGTCCCAATCAAGCTAATATTTTTTGTTATTGACAAAGGGGCTTGCAGAAAATGTGAATTTTAGTTTTGTTTTAAGAGAAACATTGGTATTTTAAGATAATGCAACATCTAGCCACCAGATTACTCCAAATACAAAGTAGAAATATTGTTAGAATCACACTGACAATTTTAGAGAACTCGAAATACTGCTACAGCCAGAAGTGAGAGTCAAGCTGTCTCCTTCAACTATCTTTAATTAACAATTTATCATTATCTAAGCTTACACACCCCAAGACTAAGCGTTAATTTTAATAACCTAATTTGATCTGACTGAGGAAGCAGGTGTCCTGTGTAAGAAACATTTGACAAACCTGCATCGCATGCAGCACAAAAATATCTCAGAGCAATGCAGTGTAAGAACTCTACAGCCGTACATGTATCTATATTACATGTAGCTGTCCTTTCAGATATAATTTTAGTGTCTAATAAACGACTTATTAAATCACTTTTTTTTTACTACATTGCTATACGCAGTGTTGCTTTCAGTCCGATTCCATGATCTATTTTTACCCAATTTACATTATCTAAATAACACACACTTAATGCGTTGAAAACATGTGATCGCATTCACTTCATTGATAACCACATTTTGAATGTTATCACTCCACATTACATAGACAGTGTGAATAGAGTATTTGATTATGTCAAAAGCACTCAACGTACACCTACTTATTCCAGCATCAATACTGACCTGGCTGGTACCAATCGAGTAGGCAATTTATCCACAAAAGCACTTTCCATTGCTAATGGGGGTCTGACTGACCGGACTGAATGCACACAGCCAGCTGCCTCCAATTAGGCTTTTGACAGTAATTTGTGATAGGGCTGGCAAGGCCATACATATACAGAAGGAGATGTTTTTATTTATAGTTACAGCCCGCAGTTTCCCAGCATGTCAGCCATTTATTCAATTATTAAATACCAGTTAGAATAGAAATTCAATTTATACTCTTTCAATAAACTTGCTGACAACTTGTAATGTCGACAATAACCAGCAGGACATACAATATTCCTCAGTGTAACTGAGACCTGACACTCCCTCAGTGTGAACCCCACTATACCAGACAATGATTCCATCCATGTACCTCAAAACCTCACTGTATCAGACACCTGACCTTTAATCAATCTGTACCCATGTACATATCATTGTAACTGGTCATCAATTCTCCCTCAATGTGAACCCCTTCGACAGTAACAGTGTCCAAACTGTAGTGCTGACAACCTAGTGGAAGAACCTCCTCCTGCTGGGGTATATAAAAAATCCCAATGCATGAAATAATGTATGGATTACAAATAACTGTAATTTGCTTTTTCATTAATAGGATATGTGCACCAACACCATTGAGAGACACAGCAGGACATAATAAATTGTCTACCAAAAAACTAAACTGGTAATAAATGCAGGCAAGCACAAATGTAATTCTCTGAGAAACTGCACAGCACAATGGTGGTTGTACAATACAATAAAGCAGTTTCTAGGGACCATTTTCCAGTAAACACTCTGCATTTGCAAGAGTCCGTTGTGTTGTGTTCATTTCTCCAGGCATTTACAAGACACATCTTGAAAAGAAAGCAATCACTGTTAATAAGAATGGTTTCTGCATCAGTCTTTTGTTCAAGGAAAACCCAAATGATTCATTTTAATACAATGTTTGGTCTAAAAAACATCAACTATATAAGGCTAGGGTCTGTCGAGAATGGTGAGAACAGGTATGTACAGAAAATTCTTAATGTTTTTGAAAAAAATAAATTCTGAAACATATTTGAAATTTTGCTAAACTGTTGGTAAAATAACCAGTTACTATACATGCACCACAGTACCCACGGTTTGCCATGTACAAAATGCAAAGAAACTTATTTAGCAGGTACAGAAAAAAAAAAATATATATATATATATATATATATATATATATATAATTCCTGAGTGTTCTTTATCAATGAGGCTTGCTTAATTGGACTCTTCTTTTTTCAAGTGGATGTTTCTTATCATGCCTGAATTTATCGATACCTGTAAAGACAAAAATACTTGACTTGAATGGGTTTAAGGTACTCAAAACACAAAAAGTATAAAATCAATGATTACCCAAGCAATGTGACATAAAGAAAATATATATTTTCCTTGCAAATACTGTCACACATGTAAAATGATGATTAATACCCTATTTTATTTCAAAGTGCTTTATTACCTGCTGTTTTTTAATTTACAAATTCTCTCTCTCTCTCTCTCTCTCTCTCTCGTTCAAAATTGTCAGCTTTGTATCTTTCCCTTTTGCTTAGTTTTGCCCGATAAATACTTTGTACTGCTTTTAAGCTGGAAATCGTTGAGCAGACTATCAACAGTCATCTTAAAATGCAGGGATATTTACAACAGCAACAACACCTGTCACCAAGGCATGGATCAGTCTTTTGTGCATTTGTTCATGTACTCTATGCCCTTCAGTGCACTTACCTTGCTTTTCCATGAACCGTGGGATACGCAAAACTTTAACATATTTCATTACAAAGAAAAGAGGGTGCATTATAGCAGCCGTCCATAAAAACAGAACCAACACAGCCAGCAAGTTGTTTCCAATAACCTGCAACAAAAGCATCAGCGTTTGACAGGAAACCCACTTGACATTTGTTTAATTAAAAAGCTTTTATAATACAGTAATAGCATTTTTTGTCAACTTCACTCTAGTTACTCTGCTGGTGTTACTCTTGTTACTTTGCCAGCAATAATCTGGTACCTGCTGTGCCAATTTTGGTGTAACATACCTTGTGTGTGCCACCTAAAGTGCCCTGTGCTGAAAAGAAACCAGCGAAAAACAAGCCCCAGACCCCACTCCCCAGGTAAACTGAAAGAGAATGTGAGAGGGAGACATTACAACCATAAAGACAGACTTTCTCTGCACACTAAAAGGAATCACAGACAGCAGCCTGTATTTGGTAGATAGGGCTTATTTCACTGGATAAAAGGGATAAATTACATTATTCCCTAAACTGCTACTTTGATTTATTTATATATATATATATATATATATATATATATATATATATATATATATATATATATATATATATATATATATATATATAATAATTCAGACAAATAAATGTGGCAAACTGGCTTTGGGATTTCTAAATCAAGGGGCACCTCCCCTATTTTAATTAATTGTGCATAATGAATAAGGAAAACTTACTTGAAATGACATGCAGTGGATCATCAATCTTATTCCTCAATACTAACCACTCCATTATAAAATAGAAAAATGATGAGGTGGCTCCACACATTACTGAGATTCCAGGGATGTAGCTATTGGCCCCTGCACACACAGCTACCTAACAAGCAAAGAGATGCTTTATTGAGAGGCCAGAAGTTGACTGATTGATTGACTGATTAATTAATTAATTAATTAATTAATTAATTAAAAGCCATGTTTGCAACATAAATAACAATGACAATATAGAAATTAACATTGACTCCCCCCTGGTCCACAAACCACAATACTCTTTTACAGTAGCAGTTATTTGATGAAGAAAAAAAAATAGTACTACACATTTTCTGTTGGGATGTGATGGTTTCAATAATATTAATAAAACCAGTGTTCTTATGAAATCATTTATGTTTTTTATGTCAATCTGCACATATTGTGCGTCTGTGTTCTGCAGAAAAATGTGTACATGACAGTAAGCATCACAGTGCTTTTAAGGGACCATTATGCAGCACTAGAAACACAAAATTATTGACACACAGTTGGCCAGGGAGTAAGTGCACGTACACACCATGCCAGCGATTGTGGTGTTAACGAAACAATCCACGTCGTAGTAGCTCTTCAGCAGACGTTGAAAGATCAGCCCATAGAGTCCAGAGGAAGCTCCTGCCAGCAGAATGTTCAGGACGCAGAGAGCTGCTAGCTGACCCTCCCCTGGGGCAGTTATCTGGTAACGGGCCCCAATGATAAACCCAATAAACCCCATCATCTGCATAGTGGCTCCCAGTGCTGCAAGCTGGCACGCACAAACAAGAAAAATAATCAAAACCTTGTACAACAATATATGCTGTTTTGCAAACACCTCTCTAAATTATTCATATACCACTTTAAGTGCTGACAGAAGCAAAGCAGTGACTATGGATGCACTTGCAGATAAGAGTAAACTTGTTTTAAAAACAAAGAAATTGCTGATATATGGGATGCAAGCTATGTGTGTGATGCCACATCATGCTGTGATGCGATGACAGTTATCATGTGATGTCTTGAACTCTAACAGTAACAAGTCTGGCTAACTCACAGGCAGGTTGTGCTCTCTCTGTTTAAATGTGGGAGTCCATCGATCGATTCGTGCTCCTATGACATAACAGGCTACCAACGCCACAGTACCACCAACAAAGAACACCACCCCACTGCCACCATAATCCTGGGGAGGGGAACATAAAATAACTTACAGTATTGTCTCCTATATAAGAGTTTACGCCATAATGTAATAATTTTAAATAAACTGCTTAGCTACTATATATATGGATTGTATGACAATTTGTAATAGTACAAGCAAATCTGTTATTTATATTATACAGGGCTTGAATTTCATTTTTTATGCTGGGGGGATTTCCCCCCTATACTGCAGCCAATGGGGGATTCCAAAATGTTAGGGGGGGAATGGCAAAAGAAAAGGCACTTTTGCATATAAAAAACGATATATACACACACACACACACACACACACACACACACACACACACACACACACACACACACATACTGCATCATCATTCATATTGGTGTTGCTTTAAAATAACCTGCTTTCAGGAGACCAGCTGTTCTTTTCTTCTTAACTATTCTTAACTATTTTCACTCAGCCCTATTTCCGCCTGTTTTTTTTTTTTTTTTTTTTTACTGTTTTCATTTATGTATGTTTAACTATTGGATAGTTTGTACTGCATGCATGCCACATATCAAATGAAATGCCACAAAATTTCAGGAATAATCACCTTTGGTCACTGCTATATATACATTGTAAACATAGATGGCTTAAAAAAAAACAAAAAACAACAACAAAAAAAAAACCACTGCACCATCGAACCTCAATATGGAATGAACATGAGGGGGAAGCTGAGCTTCTAAGCTTTCTAACAATACCGCCCCTTTTGGTCTAGCTGCAGCAGTGATGGAGCAATAGACTCAAAACCAAAGCTAAGCTGTGAACTCTGTCACATGATGAAAGGCTTAACTTCAGGCGATCGTAGTTCTGGCCAGGTAGCTGGCTTTTATGGTGACTGAATAATATGTGCGTAACCTTTGGTGCGCTGGCAACACAAAATGAATGGGGCTGAGTTTTAAGAGTTAAAGCGAAAGTCACCGCTTGCAAAACAATACCTAGAAATACTTAATATCGTATTTTTTTTTCAAAACTGTTTACTTACTGCAGTGTACTGAGTTTCTATAATCCTTAAAGATAGCAGCCGAGAATCAAGTACGAGAGAATAAAGTCTCGCGGCACTTAAAATATCCAGCACTATTTTTATTTATTTGTTTTAACCTGAGCTACTCAGAATGTGGCTCACAGTGCTCGTCACTGACACCCACTTCCTTAGAGATTGTTGTAGCGTTTCAGGCATTCTAAATTGGCTGAAAAGTACAGTAGCTTGGTGTCTTAAAATATCTCTGCAGGATTTTCCCGCACTGAAAGTTGCAGATATGCGGGAGTAGCTTGGAAAATGAGCGATTCCCGCAATCCTGCGTTGAAATTCAAGCCCTGTTATCCCTTATTGTTTTCAACACTTTCATTTAAAAAAGAAAAATGATAGTGGTCTTAGACCTGAACTGGAAATTTTGATTGTAATGGATTGAAAAATCCGTGTACATCCCAGACCCAGTGAGAAGCAACTGGATACACAAACCCTAGAAAACAAAACAGAAACAGGTCAATATAGAGACATTTCATTTCACTTTCGATTGTAACTTCACAATTAAATTGCAAGAACTGCAGTGCCACTTCATTTGAACTGAATGTTAACCACTGTGTTTAACTGGGTTGTAATAACACACAGGGGAACCCCAACATTTTTTTATCTGAGGCCTACTTGTTCAGTTGCATTAGGCACTGCAGCCCACTATTAGCACAGGGGAAAATGTCAAATTAAAAACATTTTACATGTTTAAACTTGTAAGATTATATAAAAAGCTAATCTAAACTGTCCTTTACTCATCTGAATAAATATTGTGAAAGATGGAAATCACATAAAATATGCACTGAATTTGTTTATTTTTTTTTAAACACTGTAATTTTAGTAAATAAAATAAACTGCAAAAACTAAACAGACATTTCTGAACACAGTGTAACTAAAACATCCAGCCGTTACCTCTCACGCCGAACTGTCATGCACAAAAAAGTTGCAAAATCACATTCAGTTGGCTTGCAACACAGCCCCTCCAAAATAATAAATAAATAAATCGGAGTGCAGCTGTGCCACTTAACCAAAAGAAAACTTATAAAAATAAATCCATCTGCAGCAAAATCTGAATCAGTCAAAAAACTTTTTGTTTTATTATTTTCCAACAAAACACATCCTTGTGTTATTTTAAGACGACTGTGAACGAGCCAGTAATCAATAAAATAGCAGTATATCCAAACATTTTAATACATCAATTACTGCTATGTAACAAGATGTGTCAGTTTGATTAATAAACTTGATTTAGTTAATATTGAAACATACATCAAAGTACTCAATATTTTAAATGTTAATAGCTAATTAGTCACAAAAATGTATTCATCATAGGCATCAAATGAATTTTTAAATGAATGTTACCAAGTATAAAAGTATGAAAATGTTTCTACAAAAGAAAAAAAAAACACCTCAAAACTGAGCCCACGGTACAAATGCATTCAAACCGTAGCTGCTTTTTTTTGTTCTTTCTACTTTGCAAAACCTATGCTTTGGTAGAGGATTTGAAATATTGCAATTGTATTAATACTGAACACACTTTTTGCCAGCAGAGCGATCACATGACCTTAACAGTGCCCTATTGTCAGAGCGTAGCGTGAAGGAATATTCCCTGGAAAGTGTCCTGAGGACATCAGATGATTCAAGCACTCCCACCAAGCACTCCCACCTTTTACTTCCAGAGCTCGGAAACTCTATATAATAAACCATCCCTAACCTTAGCAACCACAGCCCTAAAACCTCAAACCCAAAACCTAACCATTAAGAATCATCTGATGCCCCAGGACACTTTATAGTGGATATTCCTTTGTGCTGCTGTCAGAGCTCTAGCGCTACATCTCGCCTACAGGTAGGCAATCTGTTACTTTGATTTGTGAGTTTCTGCTGTGATTGACAGTCTACCAATACTGCCTTGCTACACTTTATTTTTCTAGTTGCAGCAGACGCGGCGCCTGCTTTTCGTTATTAATAGAAAAAAATATATAGAATGTTATTGCTCCCGCAGCCCACCCGGGACTGTGTCTGGGCAGTGGACCACATTTTGGGAACCCCTGACATAGACCATACCTGCAAATACATAGCTGGATATGAGGTAGCCTATGGGCTCTGTCCTCTCAATAACAGCTCCCAGTGCAACAGTTGTAGCCACAGCACATCGGGCGTAATTAAAAAAGAAGTGACAGAGGTTGGGGCTACCCAAGGTGAGGAAGTACTTGGTGCCAATAAAGCCACTGCCCTCTCCAAATGCAAAAGCATACCCATGGAGCCAATACGCCATCAGAGTGATAACTAAGAAAAAGAGACAAAAAAAGTGATGCAATTTACATGTTGGCAAAACAAACTTGATTTATGTGGTATCATTAAACCACATGACACCCTAAACACGTATATGGTGTTACAATGATATTACTAGGAACCTGGTCTCTTGACAGCAGCATGGCCAGGTCATTATGTGAAGTTCTGCTCCATTAACAACAATGTTTTGCACACTCTTCACTGTGCAGGCTGCATTTCCTGTAAGAGGCCTGAAGGGGGATTTCAGGATGAAATGTCACCACTTTGAGTCATTTTCTTGGGTAACACTAATGAAGTGTCAGTAACTGAAATGCGTTTACATACTGTATTAATCAACGTATGATTCCCTGTTTAATATATATTATATATATATATATATATATATATATATATATATATATATATATATATATATATATATATATATATATATATATATATGAATCCATATACACTGCATATTTACTCATGTTAAACCCTAACAGTAATTCACCAAGGGACAAAAATGATTTATTTCAAAGTGTTAAATGGTATGAAAAATAAAATACAGAATTTCCTGACAACGTTTCATCAAATTCCATTAATCTAGTTTACTGTTAGATGTCTACTAAAATGCAGTATATTGTTATTGTTTACCATGTATTATTTAATAATTCATTTTGCATTATTAAATACTTCTGCACCAAAACTATCAGCAAGATTAATCTCAACAGTGGCTCTTCAGGGAAGACACAGTATTGATACAGACTGACACATAAACCTTAATCTGCTGTCTGAAAAACTCCCAGCTGTCCCAAATTGTTTTAGGCTATTCCTGTCTCAAGAGGGGTCTCCCCACAACGATAAATTTATATATATATATATATATATATCTATATATATAATAGTAGATATATATATATATATATATATATAGATATATATATATCTATCTAGCTATTATATAGATATAGATAGATAAATAGTGATTTACTAATAAAATAAAACATTTTAGCAGGAAATGTGCCATTGATATTTCAAATGTTTGCTATCAACATACATACAAAAACACATACGCTCATAAATGTCAAAGGAAAATTGAACACATTACACAGAAAGTCTGCTCTTTGACCATCAGCTGTCAGACTTTAATGAAATCTTTATCTTAACATGTAGCAGCATTATCTGATGCGGAATGAAACCTGTATTGATGCACTGTCGTTCAACAGCACAGAAACTGAAATGCAAGTGTTATGATAGAAAGAAATGTTTGTACCATGATAGACTGTACCATATCTGTAATTTATCAGGACAGTACTATCCCTAGTGGAAAATACACAAACAACAATTACTCACAAATCCCAAGAACATTATCATTTTAATGAAATGTAACTCCACGATTTGAAGCCTGTTTAAGTGTAATAAATACAGTTTAGCATTTATACTCAGTATTTTCAATGGGAGTCAAACTGTAGAATCCCAACTTCCTCACCCACACCATTTTTACAACAATAAAAGCAATGCGAAGCACTGCATTGTTGTATCAGAAACAAAGTTTTGCTTTTGGGTGACGATGTTATTTACCTTATTCCACAACAAAAATTACCTATATATATATATATATATATATATATATATATATAATATATATATATATATATATATATATATATATATATTATATAACATTAAATAGTGATCCATTTATCACTAGGTCACAGTACGTAATTTTACTTATTTAATGAACCCTAAATTAAGTGGGAGTGATTAAATTTTATCTAATTTAAAATAGTCAAAAAGTTTTGCAGGAAAGCAAACAAAGGCTTGTTTAATGTTTCCAGACAAAGCAAATTCTGACCCTGTCCCACAACAGGCCACAACTTATTATCGACAGCTTGACCTGGATTTTTATTTTTTTACTTTAGTACCAGGAAACTGGTCTTATACCAGAATAAAAGGTATATATATATATATATATATATATATATATATATATATATATATATATATATATATATATATATCAATATCATGCACATAATTGGTTGATCAAATCAAACCTAAGTAATTTAATTCAAGGTCTCTGACGCGGTTATATTACTGATATGGAACCAGGAGTTGATTCAACACTTGTATGTATTATTTGCCGTATGTATATTGCAAACATACAGTTTTGTATAATAATTGTTATACTTACAGGTGTCTGCTAAGTTTCTGAATATAATGTTTGCAGTATTGGATCCAGACGTCTTTGCAAGTTCAACGAATGTAAATCCAAATTTAAAAACTATTTAAAAAAAAAAAAAAATAGAAAAGATGAAATACCCTATGAAGCATTTGTTCTTGTAAAAGCAGACAGGTTCTAATGATACCGCATTTGGAAATGTCGGCAATGCTAGTGTTTGTAGATTTCGTAAAGTTTTTTTTTTTTTTTTTTTCTTCTTCTTTCTGGACTCACGTCACTGGCAGGTGTCCCAAAGTTTTAAAATACATTTTGCGATACTTGTCGTAGTATTTATAAACCACGACGATTCGTCAAAAAAAAAAAAAAAAACTGCTCTAATGTACAGGTTTTCTTACTTAGCTAATGTGTACATCTATACAAACCACCTGTCATCAGGTTCAACTCATGACTTCTCCATACTCAACATTTGAACATACAAAAAAACGCGCCTCTATATCGTGTGTTTGTGTAAAATTAAATAATATAACTCACACATGACCCAGATCCCACAAATGATCAGAAAGAAGTCATTGACAGCGCCTGCGTCCACACCTTTCATATCTGATGCGATTTGGTAACAACACTAACAGCGGTAAGTTGCTCTCTTGAAGATTTAAATAGCGTTATGTATTTATTTATTTTAATAAGGTGTCTGAATCGCAGTCATGTAATTAACTAAATTGTGTTCAATTGTACCCGTGGTCAAAATAAATAACACCCAGCACACTTCCGCTGCAGGAATACTTCACGTGGCCGTTTGAAGACGGCAGTAACGGTTTAGTAAACCCGGCAGTGCAGGTGGCGATGTTAGTGTGAAATTTTATTTTAATCATCTACTGTAAGGCATCCCCAGCAGAATTAACATTAAGGTCAACTATTTAAGTAATTTAACGACCATTATTGATAAACCCAGTAGCCCAGTATTAAACATATGTAAAAACATATAAAAAATAAGTAATGTTTTAATATTATCAACAACAGAAACTATACAAAAAAAATAAATAATCATGCTCAGTGTGTGAATTATAAACAGCATGACAGACTGAAATATTTAGGGCTGGGATATTTGCGGATTCTAACAAACAGAATTTAGAGGCAAAAAGTACCCAGTTCAAATGTGTCAGTTGTATTAAACAATGTATAGAGTACACAATACCAAAAAGATATACAAATCTGTAATAAATCCTTCAGGCTTTTAACTTTGGTTAGGTTTCATTTTACTGCATCCTGTATATATTTCAGTACTGTGATACAGTACTATAGTGTACTATCATTGTTATCATCTAATTAAACACAAAGGAGTATTCAAATGCTGTAAAACATTTAATTGCGTAGTAATAATATTACTATTCTGGAATGTCAATTCAGTAGGTCATTTATTTAATTTTTTTAATGGCTGCTAATTGTTCAATGGACTGCACAGTTCAACATGTTTGTCTTTTGAGGAAGCAGGTATAACCATTCTAAAAGTTTACCACATGAAAATCATAGCAATGTGTAATAAATCACAGTGAAAGTACGGTACAGTAAACACATAATATAACCATGGGAAAACTGCAAAGTTACAGTGCAAATCTACCCAGGTGAAAACTTAAATTTTGTAATTACATGTGTAGGTGGCGAGTAATTACACTTTAACTTTACAGCTGCATATACAGTGCATTACAATGTAATCTTATTCTGTCTGAAATGGTAGTTCTTAGCAGCTTTTATAATGGCTGGACTTCCCTGTCTTAGCTTGCCACACACGTGTGTGCAGAAAATCAGAAAGGAAATCTTTGTTCTTAAAATCTTTTTCTTAGCTGGGATAAGTGCTTTTCTCTGGGTGTGACTAGCACGCTAAGAATACAGTTTCCTTGATCAGCGGAGGAAGTCACTCTTTCTAAAAAAGTGCAAAGGCATATTCATCTAGTTCTAGTTCTTGTTTTTTTCGAATGGTGGACGGCCTACACACTTCCTCTGTGCAGCGCCACAGCAGAAGCCTGAGCGGTGCAGTAGATACAGGAACCATTTTCTCTGTGCCTCTCAGTCGAACATGATATATTGGGTATAGGGAGCAGGATACAGCGCTCTTTAAAAAATGAGTTTCGGCAATGTCCCTAGCAGATCTGAAGTCATGCACTGGAATGCTAGTAAGCTGTCAGACTACCTAAAATCGGTGAGTTCAGTTTAATGTCTGTGTGTGTTTGTGTGTGCGTTGCGGGGAGGGGGGGTACCTTGCCATATTCTTTGTGTTTGTAGTTGCATTGCTAAATAAAAGACTACTGAGGGCCTGCATTCACAATCCCGCTCAGATTCAGCCATCACTTTTACACCCCAGGTTTTGGTTTCCACTTAGTCCTAAATTATATATATATATATATATATATATATATATATATATATATATATATATATATATATATATATATATATATATATTGTATTGTAGTGTAGCGATTCAAATAGATTAACACAAACTATGCAATCAAAGGCAGTGTGTTATGCATACTAGAAAGCAGTGCAGGTTAAAATGAGCATGCTTGAAAAAAAACAACCTGGACAGCTAATGGACCAGAGAACAGGTGTCAGACTGGTATGGGTCTCTTTAAATTACCCCTTCCAGCCAGCGGGCTTATTGGTTGGCCTTTGGACGTGACTGTTGAGACTCTTCTGCTTTTGTATTGGAAAATGTGTTTAACCAAGGTGCAGCTGCAAAGGTGAAGAGGAGTGAGGTGGTGGGTTGCAAATTAGCATGAACGTAAAAAGGTAGGCAGCTCAGTTTTATCTATAGGAAGCATGTTAATAAGAAGAGTGTCATGTATGTTGGGGAATGCCCCTCCTTCCATTATTTTTAGACTCCACTGAATCATAGTTCTCAATGCCATGTGTGACACACAGCTTCGATACAAAGTAAACTGTACTTTCCAATTTGAGCACTTGCAGGGATATAATGTTCCAGATATGTTAGCAGTGTACAAAGACAGATTTCAACTTTTAGTTAACAGTGTGAATTATTAACATAAAAAGCAATACATTCACCACCTCACCATTTGAATATAGCTGCCTGGTTTGTTGTACAGTTGATGATATTCAAATCCTGCAGTACTGTAATTCTGCTTTTAGTTATGCTGCGAGCTGGTGGCATATTTATAAGACAATGACCTTACGAGATCGAGTCATAAAAAATAGTTGTACAGTAGAATCAACGAAAGCAATAATAGCATCTAACAACCAAAACTACCAACCTAATGACCTGGCGATGCTCAGAGAAATGCAGCCAATCGTGAATCTTGGAGGAGCCTAACAACCAGATGCCCAGTCTGTATTAAGGAGTCTGTCTAGAGACTTCTAACCTCTCCCTGAATGGAGCTGTCCTTGGAATGGGTGGGTAGAGTAGCTGCATGGCTGCATCCCAGCCACCGCTACCTAATAAGTGGAAAAAAGACATTTTTACATTGTTTATTCCCTTGGCCCCTTCAGAGCCCACGATTTCATTATTCACAGTATATCAGAGGCTGCATTGTACTCTGGCCCAGGTGCTGCTGTCCCTCCTCTCTCGTGGTGATTTATTAACCTTCACTTAATACCAGGAAAGGAATCTTTTATGGTACGCACATTGAAGAGCGCAAAGTAAGATATAAAAGCTGCACTTGTAAGCAGTTTGAAACACTTTCTTGAGCCTTAGTTCAGTTTTTATTCTTCTGAACATTGTCATTTTTTTATTTTTGCGGGGTGAGGGGATGGGGTGTTGGTGCTTATTTGACTGTTTTTTTTTTTTTTTTTTTTTTTTTATAGTACAAATACCGCTAATGCATTAGCAAACACCAGTCACAAAGGAAGTCAGTCATAATGGAAATGTACCTTTATGCTTTTTAAATAATAGTTTACCGTTTGTATTTCGAAAGTCTTGATGTATTTCACATTTTCCGTTGCTACCGACAACGTCGTGCACTTCGGCTGCTTGTTTATGAATTTTGAACTCTGAGGCATGGTTAACCTGGAACGCTGTGCATGCTTCACACCAGGGAAACCATCTGAAAACAGACCCAATGAATACCTGGGACCTTTGCCATGAGAAATTGGTCTTCTGAGGGGCTCGGCTCAGCAGAGCACTGTTCTGTTTGCTCAGGATGCACAGTAAACACCAGGTCTTTGACCACATTTTTGACCATGTGACCATTGTCATTTGAAACACAAACACTTGCTGTTATTTCTGCCAAGGGGGTCCACGTGGCAACATGCAATTTGAATTTTATGTTCTATTATTTATCCCTTGAAGTGAGTATGGGTAACACTGTTGCCTCCATTGCATTGTAATTGCCTGTAAATTAGGTACTAATTACATTGTTGAATGCAACTGCATGCATAATTACAGTGTAAAAGTGTTACCTTTATACTTTTCTCTATAAAAGCCTACACTATAAAATAAAAAATTCTGTTGTTTTTACGGTAAAAAATCGGCAGCTTTAATTTTTCATATTACGGTAATCCTGGAAAACCGTTAAATTTACAGTAAAAAATGTAATCTGTTGCCAGTCAATTACCATTATATTATAAGCTACCATTATGGTAATATAAAACATACATTTTACAGTAGAATGCCATAAAAATAAGATTTGGAAAGTTTAGCAAATTAACTCTTAATAATAAGAGTTTAAGTGCCCTTACAGCAGCACTAGCACTGAACTTGGCAAAGAACAGAGACACTAATAGAGGGGAAAGAGGGGTAGCCCACTCCGTGACCTGCCTCAAGAGTGGTGAGCACACAAAACATGAAGGAAACACATAAATGGTGAAGGAACAGAAAGAACATGCAAATTTAGATATACTGGTGCAACCACGCAGCACATTTAACACATAATAACACAAATAACACTGCTATTTGCAATCAGCCCCGCAATGGATTCTGGGATTCCAGTTTTAATATAATTAGATGTAATATCTACAGTATTTAATCTTAAACTACACATGATTTTAAAATAAATTTGGTTTGTTAAAACAACGGAAACGTTCTGTAAAAATAAACATATTTTCTTGTTTTTAGTATGAAGGTAGTTTGCTGTTAAACTTAAGCTAAATTTTCATTTTATAAGAGAAGGCATTTTACCTTCACTATTTACCATATTTTTACCCTTGAATTTACTGACATTTTTTACAGTGTACCTTAATACTGTACATGTCTGCTATAAAACGTATGCTTACTAGCACTTAAACCATTTTGCTATTTGTTGGTCTCCCCAAGTTGAGAAATGCAATTTCCGGTGATAAAAGGGTCTAAAATATTACATAATTTTTCATCACATGTTTTAGTCATGGTGGAGCATCAATGTTATTCCCCTACTTAGTCACTAACAGAAGTAATTCCTTATACAGCCAGGAAACTGCTTATGTGTTTAATAATTAATATTCTGTTTAACTTCCTGGACCATGTCTATTTTTTTAAAAGTATACCTTGGAAATATATATATATATATATATATAATATATTTATATGCAATATATATATATATATATATATATATATATATATATATATATATATCTGCAATGTACAAAATTGAAGGCATATGAAAGAAAAGGTTTTTAAAAAATGTGCATAAAGGGTTTGAAAGATTAAAAAATATTTTATTTTCAGGACGTTTCGGGCAAAAGCCCTTCTTCAGCTGTTTAAAAAGAAAAGTAAACAGTGCAGCAAACTTATTGTTATTCAAGAATTGTAATTATACAATGCATCCTGTGGATGATGTCATGATTATTAGAATAGAATATTAATTCCCAGAGGTTCCAAAATACCCAGTTTGAAGGTAAACTCTCGTTCTTTTTGTTTCCAAGCAGCATTTGTTCCATAGCACTGATTGAGCACACAGACTGATGTCTTCAGCAGTGTGAATACCTGTAAATGCATTCATTCTGAAACAGAGATTAGAGACATTAAATCTTCATTCAGCATTTATGAACATTTTACATGCACATCTAAAGGAATAGTCTACTGCATTATCTGCAAGAAATGCAACAAATTGTATATTGGTAAAACTAAAAGGTGTTTAGCAGACTGGTTTGTAGAACACTTAAGAAGCATTCGCATTAACACCATTGCATTTCCAGTAGCCCGTCACTTCAACAGTGATGATCACACTGCTGAAGACATCAGAGTCTGTGTATATATCGGTCAGGTGACAATAGAAATAAACCAATGAATTGTTGGGAATCTGGTAACCCTGGTTACTGATGAAATCAGCCAGTAGCTGCATCAGTATTTCATACCGCCTGTAGAATGTTGGTGTTATAAAACTTTCAGTGATGAAAATATTTAATGATGATGGAAACGTAAATTGATCCTTGCTAATAAAGCATAAAGCCAGTGGTATGTGCTTGTCGCCCATGTTTCGGATATGTTTAGGATGTGTCAGCTTAAAGTCCAGCATACAGATTATATAAAAGACAGCATCATACTCAAGAAGGTGCAAAGAAGGGCAACTCTGCTGATCCCAGGACAGAATGACATGAACTGTGAGGAAAAGCTAAAATAAATACATCTCTTCAGCCTAGAAAAAAGAAAGAAGAGATTTGATTATAAAATCATAAATGGTATAGATAAAGCTTAACCACCACTTCAAATTTAGCACAGAGAGTAGAACAAGAGGGCATACATGGAAGATGAGTAAAAGTAAGTTAAGTTTTTTTACACAGAGAGTTAGACATGCATGGAATAGCCCAGCAGGTGATGTGGTAGGATCTAAAACACTGGGAAGGTTTTTAATTCTGTGCTTTTAAATTAGATCCCCCAGTAGTGGAGAATGGGCCGCTAACAAGGGACGAACCTTGATGGGCAGAATGGCCGTTTCTCGTTCCCAGGATTTTCTTATGTGTCTACTATTTTGGTGAAAAAACAAGTGCAAGACTTTCAATCTTCTTGCAAAACAAGACAGAACCTGTGGAAGAAATTAAATAAGAACAAACTCTGGTTTGTCTTGGTTGATGAAATTAATGCATAAAACCACAGCATTGCACATTGGAAAGAGTCTGAACTTAAGAATTTTTCTTTCACAGCTCAATATAAAGGACTGCGATAAGGTTGTCAAAAAACATAACATTAATGGATCTCGTTTTTTGGTAAGTTCAAAGATCTTTATTTTAGTTTACAAAAAAAAATCCTGAAATCAAATACTAAAACACCCACTGGAATAATAGAAACATTATATACTTCAATGAAAGAAATAAACTATATTTTAACATAAAAGAAATTAGAAGAAAAAAAACTCTTAGTGAATTCTGACAGTGAATTCCAAAAGATTGCTTTATTAATCATTCTTTGTGACCCAGTATGTGTTTTAAATGAAGCATTTATTAAATGTAAGCTCAGGTTATCTCAGTAATGAAGTAGCATGGATGAATGGAGGAATAAAGCCGGTACATAAAACCGGTTATATTTTAGTCTAGCCCTGTGTATGGTATTATTGCTTAAGATATTTACCGGAATTCGACAGATCAACAAACCCATTGAAATGTCTCCTTTTCACCCTTTTAGGAAATGTCAGACAGCGACATGCAGAAGTTCCCGAAGCTACATGCACCGTGAGTACTGGGGAAGCCTCTCCTGATCTCTTAAGAAGCATAGTTTGGGTAAAGCTGGACACGCAGTGTAAAAATAGAAAGGAAAATCATGTTTAATTCATTGTGAAGAATGACAGATGACATGCATATCAGTTCATAATGGTCTCACCTGTGACTCCACGTTTGGTGTTAGGTTAGTAGGGAGTGTAGGTGTTATGTTTGGAATACAACACAATTCAACTACTAAACTCAAAATTAAAACACCTTCTGACTGCATATTAGCACTAACAATATTAACACCATGTTTATGCTGCTTTATTTATATTGTAATGTGCATATTTCAAATCTAGTGCTAAGGATTAGATGATATGGCCACACTTGAACCATGTGACCTAGACAAGAAGTGATTAATTACCCTGAAGTAGCATTGCACAAACAACTGAAGCACTTTCATTACAATGAGGTCCACTGATAGCAGTTCTCACCTGAATCAGAAGTTCGAAAGAGTCCTGCTTTTACTGCTCAGATCGGCCCAGAGAGGAGATATGGGTCACTGACCAGAAGTCTTTACAATTTCTTGGCAGCTTGTTGCTGTCCTGCACACTCATATATTTGCCTCTTTGTCTGACAGCTTGCATCTGTAAATAACTTAAGAGAAGTAGCTGTAAGTGTGTGGTCATGCAGTGGAAGAGTTGCTCATGTATTTGCCATTCTTATCAGATTGAAGGCTGCTTCCTTCTTCCTTTTCTGTGTTCTGCACTCTCTATATATGTATTGTTCTCTGGAGTCCCATACAGCAATGCTTTCTTACATCTTACATCATCTTATATCAAGTTAACATCTACCATGCAGAAATGTTGCAGTTATTGACCTACCTCTTCTGCCAATTTAATTTAACTGACTATCTTGAGTCGTGCATTTATGCCCTGTCATTGATATACAAGGAGAGAAAAGGGAAATACCGTAAAGCTCAGTTCTGTTATTATTTATGTAGCCTGATTGTAAATCATAACCACGTGCAAAGTACGTGTGGATTGCTAAACAGGAGAGAATAAAGAGAAGTTTATTTTCCTGCTAGCTACAGGTCTGCTAGTGTGCTGGCATGTGTTTGTGGTAGTAAGAACATGACAGTCGTGCTGCACAGCGCCGGTTTAAACACTTAGCTCGGAGCTATAAAAGGATGAGACAGGCAAAGCACAGCCCAATGAGAGGCGCGATTTAGAAAATGTGTGGCATAATCTTTCTGACTAAAGAGGAGGAAAACAGGGGCATATCAGAGAGAGGCAAAGCATTCAAATGTGAATATTGGATATATTGCTCCAGATATCATTGAAGCCACCCATACATCTTAAATTAATGGCGTAAATGCCTTAAGCAGTTGGCAAAGAAGTAAAGTTTGGAAACATATCAAACCAGGCAGGCAGAACCTCTGTTGTAACATTACGTTTGGAAATGTTAGCACTTTTATCAGTGACTTGCACAGACAACATCCAACGTGAATATGACAAATTGTATGTTAATGTGCCTGGTTTCTGTCTCACCTGTTAGGTCATCTATCTAGTTCCTGGGGTATGTTTTTAAATTTGAATTGCAAAGAGATATTTATAAAAAAATAAATAAAAAAACAATGAACTCAAATTCCATTTTTCTCATAATTGTATTATCTTTGCATATTATTTGTCAAAATGTTTGATTACATAAATTTTACCATTACTGAAGATCATCATATGCCGTTATACATTCACTCTTTAAATAAAAAAGACTAGTGTTACACATTCAATGGAGATCTGTATTTTACTGAATCAATCACATGAAAAGCAAACTTGAAGTGAATTAATTCCTAACATAGTTCCACTCAGAAAAATGTCTGCTTATCATTTTTTTTAGCTGATGTAGTCATCTATATTTTTGGCCAGCATGACAGAGTACACAAAAATGGAACATTTAGAGAGACATCAGCAATTTAATAGACAATTTCATTTAATAAAAAAGTAACACTGACCATACAATACAATTATCCAGATTATTGCTAATATGATTTAAATAGATATATTTATATTTAACTGCATCAAAATATATGCTATTACCATGCTACAAGCAGTAAACATTTATAAGGGGTAGCATAATATAGAATGTCTAACCACTGATTACACTATGTAACACAATTTTTGTTCCTCGGTAGTAAGTGTTATTTCCTAATTGCTTTTGCCTCAAAAGTATAGAAAATGGCTATTATTCCCCACAAACTTTGCTTTTGAAATATCACTATTTCCAATGGGAAAACGGACAAATGTGTGTCTTTTCGTTCACATAAAATCAGAAAAAAACAACATATGAATCCAAATTAACATGTATTTATACTAAAGTAATACAAAAATGACTACAAAAGATTTAGAAGTGAGTAGTTTTTCGAGATTTACGATTATACTGTAAATACAGTATGAAAGTATCAGACATGGATAATACAGTTTAATGTATATAGATGCTTTCTTGGTAGGTTTATAGTTTAAATAATAAGGCAAAAAAAAACAAGTGATTCAGTTACTGACAAAGACCCCGGATACTGAACACAGAATGTGGTTATTCAAGTGTATTACTCAAGTGCCAGTTTTATTCTAATCAGATCATATCGCAGTGCAATTTCCTAATACACATTCAATGTGCTGCAATGTTTGCATATGAAGCATGACTCTGGATTTAAGGGAGTCTAATTTATAACAATTAAACACAGATGTGCAAAAGGGCAAACATGCAATATATAATAAAGCAGCACTTTATCTCGCCTATATGAAAAACATTGGCTGTTTTGTTAGTATTGGCAAACTGGTCAGTAATTCTGGTAATTCCAGCTGTAGAGAGTATTATTGGTATTACACAGGATGATATAGTCAGTTGAACTAGCCACTTTATATTGTTGCTGGAGAGAGAAAAAAAAAATCATAACTAATTTAAAGGATCTTCCTGAATGGCCTTAGAATTTTTTGGGCAGCATTTTTTAATCACCCTGAATACTAATGAAGATGTATTTTATTTTGTCTTTTGTTCATTTTATCATATTTTGTTATGGGGAATGATAGTATGCTTGAACATATATCTGCATGCTCATGAGAGCTACC